>NC_134829.1:9683228-9841792 GCF_004210375.1 Tachypleus tridentatus | reverse complement strand
TTGGCTAGGCAGTTGAAAAGAGAGCCAGTTTGCCTCATCCAGTACACAGATCGGCTGGCATCGACCACAAAAATTCTCTCTCCTAAATTATAGGAAAATGATCACTACCACTGGATTATTGTCAACCCTGAAAAATGGGAGAATAGTGAAGGGGAGCAAATTATGAAATTAAAAGCAGTAAAGGACTGACTAGTTGCATGAAAATAAATAGAAGAACCACTGTTGAAAGGTTCTGATCATTGAGCATACGCTCTTCAGAGTGACCCCTCCCCATCAGTATCAGCACTTCCCCAGAGAGAATGATGACCATTAAAGTTCCCCCGGATTAAAAAGGGAGATGGCAACTGTTCAATGAGAACATCAGGTGTGATTGATCATAGGTCTCTCAGGCGACAGGTAAAGAGAACAAACAGTGACCCACGGAAACACAGATGGCTATGGCCTCCAAGGGTGTGTCGAGTGGTAAAGATAGGGCTGGGCACATGCTGATCAACCAACAGTGCCACTCCTCCATCACACAGCCTGCCATTTCCATACAAAAAACTGCTGAAAGGTGACTATATCGGAGGTTTCAGAAATGTTTTCTGTAAGGAAAGACAGAGAATGCTAGAAAGCAATCAGTGTTTTGATGTCATCCAGATTAGAATGTAAACCTCAACAGTTCCATTTTATCAAGGTGGCCACTTTTATTTATGTGTAGGAAAATTGGGTGGAGAACCCTTCTGTTTATGATCACGTCTTTTTTCTTTACTGTCTTTATTTGGGGAATTTAATGACCTCCATTGATCCTGGCGTGCATTGAATGGGCAGGTCTTGCTGCTGGAAAGGGATTCTAGAGACTGAGGGCGCAAACAAATGATTGTTTTGCATCTTGGGGTGAGAGAGGATGATGTACCCGAGGAAATGCCTGTACCTGAAACAAAATTAAGTGAATCGTGGAATTTCCTGCAATGTATGTTAGGGACAGAGATAGGTGTTGAAGTTAATTCATCAACTGTTTTAACAATGGAGGTCAAAAGACTTCATCTGGTTTGAGAACAATTCTTTTGGAGGAACAGAGAGATCCATCTGCTCTCCCACTATAGTAATGGAATGCAGTGCAGCAGCATCGTCCGAGATGAAGTGGTGTACAGCACCTTTCGAGCCTCAGGATAAGTAATGTTATGATTCATTTTCAAATTCTGCACCTCATTTTCTTCCAACCATTTAGGGCAAGAACGAAAGTTTCACATTCATAAGCATTGTGGTCCTTGCCACCACAACGAGCACATGTTAGGAAACCACGACATGACGTCTTCAAGTGGCTGAACCACTAACACTGGAAACTTCAGAGAGGGTTTGGAATGTAGGCCGTATCCTTCAATTAAGATAACCTGCCTTGATGGTGGCAGGTGGACATCATGATGTAAATGTCAGAATGAGGACACTGGTGCAGCATCGTAATCCCATCTTTGTGAGGTGAGATACATCTCACTGCAAAAACTGCTTAGGTGGAGAAACTGGCAAGAATCTCCGGCGTGGAGATGATCTTCAAATCCCTCTTAACAGTATGAATTCAAAGTAGCATGAGGTGTAACCTCAATAGGTATATCCCCAACTGCCTTTGAATGCATGAGGAGTTCACTGTGTTGAGATGTGGATGTTTCCACCAATATGTCACCAGATCGAAGCATCTTTAGTGACTTTTCGAGAGCCAACAAGTCCCTTCTGAATGAAAAAGGGAGATATTTTCCCTAAAGATTTGTCTGAAAGAGAATGTAGATAAGAAAATAAGGTACAACAGGTGTTAGAGATGTTGAAGGTTGCTGCTTAGAATTTTCAAGATGTGGTCATTTACCTGTGGACTGTTTTTTCACTATTTAAATTTTTATTTGGGGGATCCATAATAAAAGAAGGAAATTTTTGTGCCCACTGACCCCACCCACCATGGAGCCAAACCCAAACACCAGCATCAGATACAATATCCACAACACCTGTTGAGAACATCCAGCACTGGTACTTGGTTGACCAAGTGGACCAACCAACTGACCCAAGGGGCCACCTGTCTACAGGAATTCAAGGCCAAAGTGGTGTGTTAGGGATCCCTCAACCACCAGAATTCTTTCCTCCTCTTCACGGGTAGCCATGCACGGCAAACATGTGAGTGGATGTTAATATCTCAGAAGAGGTAAACTGAAAGAACAGAACATTCCCTGGGAGGTCCCCTCACCATGTACAGAAATCCACACTGAGGGACAAGAAATTTGGAAGAAGAAATTAGTTATTCAAGTTAATGTAATATAACTTATATTTCTAAAAGTGTACATATGACAGGATGGATAGCAGTCTCAAAACTATGTATGTTGTAATGGATTTAGTGTTACACATTTATTTTAATATGCATGCTTGTTTCAGTTTAACATAAATTTCAAAATACATATCACATGTATTGTTAAATGTGTACTGTTAAAGTCCTACCTGTTTTCTAAATTTGTAGATTTTTGAGCATAAGAATCAACCAAGTATGGTGCATGTAAAATGCTAGTGATTGCCAGTATTACTGCCAGCTGAATTTTTGAAAATCTTGCCTAATGAATATAAAAGGTAGCCACTGCAATATGCAGTGAAACAATTTTAATATTGGAGGTTTGTCACAATCAGTGTACTATAAACCACAGTAGCTATAATTGTGATAAATGCTTATTAATTGGAAAACTGACCAGGAATGTGTGTAGATTTTGAACATTACACACAGTTTCACTTCAGTGACTTAAATTCACGTTAGTATTTCAATGAGGACATTCCATATCCTTGTCAGTAAAAAGACAGCTTGTAAGTGGCATGAGGCCAGCCAAAAAGAGAGATAGCTTATGTAAGCAAAGTATAACAATATCAACTCTGAGTTAATTTGCTCTTCATGCACCATCAATAAATTATTTAGATCCAAACCACATAGAAGACTCAGTATAGTTTGTACGTTTGTAAAATCTTCACATATAAAATTATATTGTAGTTCATATATTAAAATGTATTTGCATTAAGAAAGAAAATTGTATCAATGTTGTTGTCAAATATATATGCAAAAACGGCTCGTTTGGGTTGAGAAACCTGGCGATGACCAAAGAAGGTAGAAACGTTGTTCGCTCTTCTCACGTAAAATATTTTCTCAACCCAAACGAGCCATTTTTGCATATATATTTCTCTGCAAGTGGGTTTTCTCGACATCACTGGTTGTTGTCAAATATCATAAATATGATACATATTAATATTCAATTAACTTCTAAATTAAAATTAAAATTTCCAGCTATTTGAACTTGTAAGATGTAACATACATAACATAATAAAGACTTATTACAACAGATAAATTATAGTACATAACAATGTATATATAATAAAGATGGAAGAATTCATCTATCAGCATTCTTAAAATTATGTTAAATTTTCAAAATAGATAATAATACTGTCTTGTTGTTTAGAACATAGTAATCCTGAAGTGTAAATGTCCTACAAACACTCTTTTGTAGACTTTTAGTAAAACCTTTCACCTCAGAAAATTGACTAAAATCCTTTAACACAGTTGTAAAATAACTATTTTTTGCTTTTACAATTAAAGTTATACATGCACAAATACATTAAAAATCATGTAATTTGTTGAACACTTCAATAGAAACATCTGTCATGTCACAAGCAGAAATTTCTTTCATAGAAAGTTTTGTTTAAATGTTTTAATATACACTCCACACTAATTTCAATAGATTAGTGAAATAAGTAAAGAAATATTTCTGAACACAGAGTAAAAAAATACTTTTATTAAGACTATCAAACTAAATATATTTCTACTGCTTTTAATAATAGATATTTTTCTCAGATGAAAATAGAGGAATCCTTACCATATCTCCATTTCCATTAGGTACTTCAATAACTGTTGACTGATCAACTGGCAGAATATCCTAAATGTATATATTAAGCGTACATAAGATTATGAAAACAGATACCAGTGTACAGTTATATAATGTTATAAAACATAATTATTAAAAACACTACATGCTCTTTTACTATTATCACCCAATAAAACTCAAAGAATATTGAAATACTTCTAAGTTTTTTCAGGATTTTGTTAACTAATTGCAAGACAGTACCTCTAACATGCCATAATTCTTAACTTGCTCATTAGCACCTTGAGCTGCTGACAGATAATAATGAAGCATGAATATGAAAAGTAACAAAATGTACAAATATTCAATGAGATGACTGTAAAGAAATGAGAGTGAAAGCTGCAAGCTAAAAATAATGAGAAATTAAAAGCAAATCATCAAATAAGTAACAAAACAATGGAAATACACAGGAAAGTAGCAACCATTTGCTAGTTAATGCCTTCAATATATCTAATATGATGTAATGATACAATTAAAACATAAAAACACAGAGAATTAACATCCTTTAACAATGTCTGAGTCGGTTTCTACATAATGGTGCTTAGTGTTTCAGAATAATTGCAAAGACCTCAGTTGTTCACCAAGTACTGTTACATTAAAAGGCAGGAGACAGACAAAATATTTCACTGAAAGGTATGGTGCTGTTGGGGTAATTTCACGATAAAAAAACCCTTATTATACAAAGAAAATAGATTTTGCAAAATAGCATATCATGCTCTGTGGAACAATGGCACAAGAAGTGTTAAACTAACAATTTTAAATTTAAACTGTCTGGTGTTCAGTATTGACATACTGGGGTATGTTAATGGTTACATAGTTTATGGCACAATAAGTTTTATAATATAGTAAAGTGGAAGAGTGATTTGGTTGAGGTACAGCAAATACAGCAGTTTCTTCAAGATTCTTCACTTTTTGCAACCTATTTGAAATTACTAACTCAGACTCGATTGCTACAGAAAATTCTTCTGTAATGTGATAGAACTTTGCATGATAATCCCTTTATGAACTTCTCTAGAGAAATATTCTTGAAATCTGCAGATATAATGGTGGGATATATCTTCCCATGTAAGCAACACATTCTTGCATAAGTTTTTTTTTTTGGAACCTTTCTTGTCAAGCCCCTAACCTTAGCTCAAATGATAAACTTAGTTCACAACTGAGTTGAAACATTAGTGCAGCTCAGCCAATATTGAGCCTCAGTGACTTAACTGCTTATCAATCCTAATAAGTTAATAAGTGCTAATCAAGCACTTGTCCAACTAAACTAAGCATCAGTTATTGCACCACCTGTTCTTAAATCCATGAATATCAACTAGTTAGGAGACTAACATTGGTAGCAATACATTTTCCATGTTGTTTCAACCAGCATCAAGCTGAGATATCATCTGAGGATTGCATGACCATTGCATGCTTTCCCTCTATTGGGAGCTATGGTGGTAGTAGTACAACTACTGGCAAGGACTCCTGGCCAGACTGGTCAATGGTTAGAAGTTGAGCAAACAAGCAAATCTTGGTCATTAAAGTTGTGTCAGATGGAAACTGGTTAAAACCTATGAATGTGTCTTTATAGAGAAATGCAACAATGGCTAGGGCTCCTCATGAAAATGACATGCAGGAAATTGCAAAACAAGCAAGGACTACCATGTCAAGGATGAGCACAGCAAAAGGAGCTAGTTCACAAACTATTTTTCACAACACAGAATACTGAAAGAGTGAAAGAAAGAATTCACAAATAAGATGAAACTCTTTATCAATGTCAGATCCAAACTGCATGTATATAAGAAACATGCTGAAAAAAGCAGAGCTAGAAAAACTGGAAAATGGTATCAAGAAATAATGGTGCAATAATCTGCAAAGAGTTAAGGAATAGCATCACTGAAACCAAACATGTGAATGACAGGCCCACCTTCATGAGATTATATCTGGGTGTGGAGTACATTACAATGATGTACTCTTATGTACTAGAATCTGGATGTAATGATAGACAAAAGAACAATCTTGGGAGAAACTGGATGAACATGAGATTGGCATTCTTTTATATGCGTCAAAAGGTTTTAATTAGTTACATTCAAAATTTGATTAAACCACTTTCTTATCACTGTATACAAATATACTTGTCATAAAAATGTAGCTTGTAACCCAAATTCTATTAATATATGTTTTTAAGTTCTTAATTTCATAATACAATATAAAAAAGCCAAAACTTTCTATACTATGAGAATCGTGTTTTGATATCTAGGTATCTCCTCTTCTCTTATTTATTTACCATACATCTGAGAAGTAAGAAATTTAAAGTAAATTGGTCTTCAATATTATGTGGTTACAAAACTATCAAATAAGAAATCAGACCTCTCTTGCCATGCACACCTGCCACAGACTTTCTTTCAGAAATTGCCCATAGTTCTCTCACATCTAATACTATACTATTTATTACCAATTGAAAGCCAAGGTGTTAATCTATCAAATGAAGTATTACACTAAATTCATTTCTGTACACAGAATTGTCTATTTCACCTCAGTGCAAAATTTATTACGTGGGAAACACATCAACAAGCTTAGATTAATATTTAATGACTCCAGTTGCATAGTATATATCCAGAAAACTGTGATAGCTATAAAACATTGTTTACTTCTTGCATGTTACCATTTTGTGTACATTAGTTGAAAATTTAAACAAACAGAAAATTATTTAGTGATGTAATACAATTAGCAAACAAAAGTATGGTTACGTGTCACTGACAGTTGACAACAACAAAAAGACAACCCAGATAAGTACTTTATCTTTTTTTTTTTAATGTGTATTCTTTATTTACTATTATAAAAGTAACTGAAGTTTAAAAGTTAGATTAGGTAAAATAAAGAATAATAATACAAATTTTTCATGAAGTATGCTTGTGAGCAGTCTTTGTGTTATGTAATTTGATAGGACAAAATGAGCTACAATTCTCTAAGTGATTTACAGCTTACATGGCCCAAATATTCTCAAGACACAGTTATTCATGTTAATGGATATGGTAACGTAAGTGCACATGGGCTGCATCACTGCACATATAAAATACAAAAATAATTTTTTTTGCTGAGATATGGCTTATGTACTGAATCAAACACAGTGGCCCTGCTAACCTCTTTCAATTTTTGTGAACATTATCTCATATACACTTACTTCAATATGTGATGTGAATAACCAATCAGCAGCTTAAGATCTCTCCCTAGTGGTTTTTTCAGTCATTTTAATCTGTTAAAAGGATACCACATTATATCAAATCAAGATTTCAAGGAGATAGGCTGTGTTATTAGCCTACTCCAAGTTTCATTAAGCTTGTTAAATTATAGTGGAATTCTATGGTATTGATATAGTAATTTATTTTTTGGTTGTTCAACTGTATATATAAAGCAAAATATATTTTGTTTCATATCCTCCACTTGTGAAATTTTAAAAGGCTTAGCAAACTATGTCCAGCAGCAACCAAGTTCAAAGGTTGTAGCTACAAGAGATAATTATTTGCCTTACTTCATTTATTTTATACATTAAAAAAATTAAATTAACTTGTTTCTAAATAGTAATAATCTATACACTTGTATAATGTATAATAATTGAAAGAGAATGTATTTTACAAAATGCTAGTCCACTAAAACACAGCCGAGTTAGATCACTTTGTAAAGACTAAATGTCAGTTTTATATTATCAGATGTAGTAACACAAGTCACATGGGCCTCATCATTATACTTTTGATTCTGTTAGCCAGGCATGGCTGAAAGGTAAAAAAATAAAAATAATATATATATAAATGTATAATGTCATAATATTTAAGTTATTTACTCTAAACATTTATATTTTCATGTTATAATCTGTTGTCATTCTTGAACAAAAAAAGGAATAATTTATACTTATTTTCTAATTTTATATCATGGTTATGAGATTTCTCAAATCGATTGAACCCTAAGAGATTTGTTACTGAAAATAACAGATAAAACACAGTTTTCTTTAAAATATTTGAGAACTATCTGGACATAAGGATTTTGCATGTGAAATTTGAAAATTTTCAGATTCATAAAATAAAAACTACTTTGCACATTGGATAGGAAACATACAAAAATAAAAAAGGCACAAGTAAGACCATGCTTAAGAAATCTTATGACTTAATAAAAAAAAATCCGATAACTTGGGTATTAAAGCATCGTAATGTTTAATGATAATCTGCCACATTTCATGAACACACACTTACTAATTTAAAAGTTATTGCATGAAAACTATAAAAAGCACATAATGGTTATGAGGTCAGTCCCAGGGATCTGGGACTTAGCTCATGTTGCAAGAGGTAACACCCATAGGTTACTTACAACCTTCCTGCAAGATTATGAAGCTGAGAAAAACCATTTGCACAACATTTTGGTTCAACAAATGATTATAACAATTTCTCTTGAAATGTCCACAATCATAGTATGTACTCTGTCCCTCATGGTCAGTGTCATCTGGATAAAGGTAGTCACTGCTACTTTGCCATACTTTATCTTGTGATAAAGAGAAACCAAATTGAAGTAAAAATGTACCTCAGGACAGCTGGTATGGGTATTAACACTTTTAATGATAAAGCATAGGGGTCATTTCATGTCAAATCATCCAGGGAGCTACAGGTGACCCCCACAGAATGCCTTGAAAAAATTCACATGTGCTCATCTACCCATATAACGAAAAATTGCTAAATATTAGATCAATATCTCTGATAGTTTCTGATTTACAGCCCTGTAAAATTTAGTTGTTTTTTTTTAATTTTTGGCAAATAAGTAATGGTGCGAGAAGGCTGAAATTTGCTACGCTGACTAAATTAATCTCACAGAATTCAAAAATGGTCTCAAACCATGTTTATCTCTCTTAGGATTTGCATAGTGAGGCAGTAAAATCACCTGAAAACCCAAAATCATAAAAAACATTGGTTTATGTAATAAGCCATAGCTCTAAGACTTAATATGATGCAAAGCTGAATTTTGTTTTCTACTTTCCTATAACATATCAATTGATAAATCAGCAATTATTGTAATTAAAAGTCTGTTAGATCTCCTGTAAAAAATTTAGCTGCATGCAACTTTTATGATTTAGCTAAAATAGCCCTACTTCAGGCCACAGTTTGACCATGCCACCAGTAATTCAGCCTTTTCAGATTTTTTGCCATACATTCTTACATCTCTGAATATGATCTACAAAAAATATCAGGATGGTGTTTAACCTAATTAACTAAATTTTACAGGGCTGTACATCAGAAACTATTAGAGATATTGATCTAATCTTTGGCAATTTTTCATTATATGGGTAGATGAGCACATGTGAATTTTTTCAAGGCATTCTGAAGGGGTCACGTGGAAAATTTTCCAAAACCTGGATGATTTGACATGGAATGATCCATAGATGACCTAAGAAAGTCAAATGTTGTTCTCTGCTTTATTCTGAGTACTCATTGATATCTTAGTGTGAGTTATAAAACTATGTAGTGCTAGAGATTGGAAAATACCAAATTGAGCTCTAATCTATGAAGATGCAAGCAGCTCCAAATGTCACAATGTTTAAATTTACCCTCATTACCTCCCTTCCTTTTACAGGTTTACAGTCACTTACAAATTAAAAACTCCTCTCTTCTATGATTTCTAGAAGACAGCATTACCAAGAAAGGTAAGCACTTTTCTACTATAAGGTTCCAATTTATAGTACAGGGTGGACAAATTGCAAATTTCTAATAATAGAACAGTCCTGAACAACAGTATGGGGTGGAAAATGGAGGGTTTATTTTCTTCCATACTTCATAGCATGTGATCTTCTAGGTGGTTGGCTATTGAAAGGCATGGGTGTGTTTTTATGTTTGTGTTTTCTTATAGCAAAACCACATTGGATTAACTGCTCAGTCCACTGGAAAGGCATGGGAGTAAAAAAATGTGTACACATGTTTTTCAATTGAATCTTTGCTGATAATAAAATAAATATGCTGTAATGTTACTTTTATCAACCATCTAAGCAAAATGGCTAGTTATGGACTGGTAACCTGCCAATTCCCTTTACATTTAATTGAAAAGCTTCTATTTTGAGTTCTGAATAGGCCAGAGACTTATGCTGCCTTATGACATAACTCTTGACAGGCCACAGCGTGCTACAATTAGAAGGGCTAGCCTGCATTTGCTTGACCCTAAATGACTAACTTGAGCAATAGCCAATTGCAGATTCACCAGAAAAGCAAGGTAGTCAAGATTTTTCTCAAATAAATGATACTGGCAAATTTTCCTGCATTTTTGGACAAACTTTTATAATAATACAGTCCTGGATAAGTACTGTAAACAGGGTGGAAAAAGCCTGGAAATAAGTAGTCATACATGAACAATTATTCAGAATTGTTTAGTTCCTCTGTTTATCATGAAAGTGCTTTTACAACAATTTTAACAGTTTTCTCCCCAACTTCTTCAAATATAACCTAATTATATCACTGTTAAAAATAATTTTTCTATCTTTGCCCAAATTATTCTATTTTACATAGAGAAATTGCATTGCTATTAAACACCTGTTAAATAATGGCTATTCAACTGACTTTTTTGCAAATACTATATGCCATTTCCTAAATAAAGCATTCTAAGCATCAGTCAATGTGCACACCACTCCAAATTTATGCTTATTATTTCCCTTCTTTTATGAGTTCATAGTCCTAATAAATTAAAACCACTCTTCTCCACTAAAAATTCTACCTTCAGATCTAGCATCTGCATTAAACACATTTAAATTTAAAAATCAGTTACTTACATTTTGATGTTTGTGGCTCATGCATAAGAATATACAGTCATGTGAAAAGTTAGGGCACCCTATGAAAGCCTGTGTATTTTTGTAACATTTTTGGATATATAGATATTTAATCTCAATTTCAACAATACTGAGAGATTATAGGAATATAACTAAACAATTAAAACTGAAGAAAAGACTTTTCAAAATCTTCTGTAAATGTAATTCTACAAAAATGCATATTCTAACTGAGGAAAAAGTTAGGACACCCTTCCCCCTAATAGCTAGTGTTACCCCCTTTGGCTGAAATAACTGCAGTGAGACGCTTCTTATAGCCATCTACCAGTCTCTGACATCGGTCTGAAGAAAGTTTTCCCCACTCCTCAATGCAGAATTTTTCAGCTGTGAGATGTTTGAGGGGTTTCTTGCATGTACAGCCCGTTTCAAGTCACCCCACAGCATCTCAATGGGATTAAGATCTAGGCTTTGACTTGGCCATTCCAGGACTCTCCATTTCTTAGTTTTCAGCAAGTCCTTGGTGGAGTTACTGGTATGTTTTGGGTCATTGTCATGTTGCAGGGTCCAGTTCCGCTTCAGCCTTAATTTTCGTACAGATGGACTCACATGATCCTCAAGCACCCTTTGATACACAGTAGAATTCATGGTGGATTCTATGATTGTGAGCTGTCCAGGTCCTGCTGCAGCAAAGCAGCCCCAAACCATGACACTTTCACCTCCAAGCTTCACAGTTGGTATGAGGTTCTATTCCTGGAATGGTGTATTTGGTTTATGCCAAACATGTCCTCTGTTCTGGTGTCCAAATAATTCAATTCTGAACTCACCTGTCCAAAGAACATTATTCCAGAAGTCCTGGTCTTTGTCTACATTCTCTCTGGCAAACTTCAGTCTGGCCTTGATGTTTCTCTTAGAGAGCAAAGGTTTCCTCCTTGCACACCTCCCATGCAAGTTACACTTGTGCAGTCTCTTTCTGTTTGTAGAGGCATGCACTTTCACATCAACAGTAGCCAGAGCCTGCTATAGGTCCCGTGATAACATGTTAGGGTGTTTGGAGATCTCTTTTAGCATCTTGCGGTCTGCTCTCAGGGTGAACTTGCTTGGACGACCAGACCTGGTCATGTTGGCAATTGTTTTGAAAGCCCTCCACTTGTTGACTATTTTCCGGACAGTGAAATGGCTGATTTCAAAATCTTTTGGGATCTTTTTAAATCCCTTACCAGACTCATAAGCTGCTACAATTTTCTTTTTCAAGGCCTCAGACAGCTCTTTTGCTCTCACCATGGTGCTCACTCTCACTTCAACAGTCAAGAGTACACCAAACTAAATGTCTGAGGTTTAAATAGGGCAAGCCTCATTCAAAATGCTGAGCAACGATCTTCTAATCATGTTCACCTGGTGTGATACACCTGTGTGTGAGTTGAGCCATTTTAAGTGGGAATAAATGTGGGGGTGTTGTCCTAACTTTTTCCTCAGTTAGAATATGCATATTTGTAGAATTACATTTACAGAAGATCTTGAAAAGTTTTTTATTCAGTTTTAATTGTTTAGTTATATTCCTATAATCTATCAGTATTGTTGAAATTGAGATTAAATATCTATATATCCAAAAATGTTACACAAATACACAGGCTTTCATAGGGTGTCCTAACTTTTTCACATGACTGTATGTAGTGACACTAAGGTCATGTACATTAGAAAAACAAAACACTAGTTGAAAATTACAGTCTGTAAACATTTAGGATTTTCTAACAGAGATGATCATCTACTATCTAAACATATCCATTCATTCATATATTCAAAACAGAGGTCATAATGCTTGATCTAATGATTTATGTTTTATTTCTACAGGATATTTAGACCTTGAACTCTACTTTAAATAAAGTTTACCCATAGCTAAAAACTGCTTTACTGTTTACTTACAAATCCCTTTAGATCTAAAATTATTCGAAATTCATACACTTAAAACTCAAATGTTTTGCAATATATCTATAATTGTGTTTATTTTTATCCTTCTGTTTACCACTTTATTTAATAACTAAGTAAAAAAGTACCTAATAAAAGTATAGTTGTAGATAATATCTTTGTGACACTATTTTCAGATTTAGCCAAAGATGGAATAACTGTCAAACTTCATAAATAAAATGTTTTATGTTCTGTCAACCATCTTTATCTTCAAAATTGATTAAAATCATTAATGAGTTTGCTGATTACCTGATTAGCAAATTCCATTAATATCTCAGTTCTAAAGGGAGATATGCAATTTGTCCTTATTTCAATTACATAAAATAAAACTTACTGAAATTACCAATGTTATAACTTACATACCAAATATGGCGATAAGTGCTGATATGATATGCTACTTCTGATTCTAGAAGTAGAATTCTAGAAATATCTGACATGGCACTTACAAATGGCTGACTAGTATGCCACGTAGATTTTGTGCTCAATGTAAAGTTTATATTAAAGTTGGTGATAAAGCCCTTCATTGCTCTGGTGAGTGTCAAAAATGGTATCATTTAAGATGTAAGAACTTAACTGAACAGGATTTGGAATATTTAAATGAAATTGGGAAAAGTTATGAATGTGATTTTTGTATGAGAAAAAGAAAGTTAAGCCTAAATAGTGAAACTCCATTAAGAAGGACTGTGTCCATTTCGTTAGAGGGGGAGACAGTTAATCTTGTTGAGAATAGTGAGCTTGATTTAAATATGGGGGAGGCAGATATGAAGTGGCTTAAGACAAAAGTTACTGAAATTTTGTCAAGACTTGATGACTTTCACTTAATTAAAGTAAAGGTCGAAGAATTAGTGACTTCCTTTCAATATTATTCAGAGAAGGTAGAAACTATGAGTGAGGATATCACAACTTTGAGAGCTGAAGTTAAGGAGTGTAAACAGGAAAATAAAACATTAAAGCATGAAAATGAAGAATTGTGGAAGGAGATGGCAAGTTTTAGGAGGAAGATGTGTGAAGCGAACAATATTCTTATAACTATAATGTTTTGATTGGAGGTATTCCAGAGAAGCCTGATGAGAATTTGCAAGAAGTTGTTGAGAAGATTACAACTACTTTTGGGTTGACTGTGCTCTACAGATATTGACACTGTTCATCATATAGGAAAGAAAACAACTGAAAATAAGAGTCCGAGACAGATTGTTGTTAAGTTTTGTCGTAAGCAAATTAAATTTGATCTGCTTAAACTTAAGAAAACTAAATTTCGCTCTCTTAATACTAATGATATTAAGGTCTGTAATGAATCTTATCCAGTTTATGTTAACGAACATCTCTCCCATATTATCGTGATATTTTCATGCAAGCAAAGCGAAAACAGAAAGATCTTGGCTATAAATTTCTTTGGGTATCGAATGGTAATATTCTTATTAGGAAATCAGAAACTACTCAGCCCATTGTTTTACGTTGCTTGATTGATCTTAATAATTTATAAATACTGCAATGGCTGATGATTTTGATGATATTGTTGGTGTTACACCAACTTTGTCTTCTCTTTCTGATTTACCAAATGTTTTTCTGTTGGTCATTTAAATTTAATACATGTTAATATTCGAAGTCTTACTCAAAATTTTGACCAATTTCTTGTTTTTTACAATCAAGCATTGTTAAATTTCATATAATAGCTTTTTCTGAAACTTGGTTTGTTGAGGATGGATTTGTTTCCTTTTTTAGATTCCAGGTTACTCCTTTTATTCTTCATCTTCTGGTCTAAATAAGGCTAGTGGAGTGGCAGTTTTTGTTAAATTTGAGATACTGACTATGATAAAAGAAGTGCAGTACATTAAGTCTGATGCTTTAATTTTATTTTGTATGATTCAAAATAAGAAATTTAATCTCTTTGTTGTTTATCGATCTCCTAGATTGCCTGTATTGAAATTTATTGATGAGCTTTCATTAGAATTGAATTTATACAAATATGATATTAATATACTTGTTGGTGATTTTAATATAGATGTTTTGGCATTTGATGATGTTTGTTATAAAATGCATATTTTAAGTTTTTTGTCTGAGAACAATCTTCGTATTATTATTTCTTCTCCTACACGGATAACCAATGTTACTAATTCTTGTATTGATCATTTTTTAATTAGTGGAAATACTATTAAAAATTGTTATACTTATATTGTTGAGAGTTTTTTGACCGATCATTTTCCAATTGTTTTATGTATAGACATTTTATCGGATCTAGAACATGTCTCAAATGTTCAAAAGATTAAGTTTAATGAATTGAGTTCTTGTTTGAATTTTTCAGATTGGTCCTGTGTTATGAATTGTTCTGATGTTAATGTTGCTTATGATAATTTTGCTGAAGTGTTAACTGATTGTATTCAAAGTTGTACTACTACTGTTTCTGTGTCCACGAAAGTTTAGAAAAATTAAGCCATGGATTACCAGTGAATTGGTTTTGTTAATGATTAAAAGAGATAAGTTAAAAAGAAAGTACATCAATTTCCTGATGATATTTATCTAAAGATTAGATTTAAGTGTTTAAGGAATTATGTTGTTAGCTTGACCCATAAGACTAAATGGACTTATTATCATAACCTGTTTAAGAATGCTAAAACTATTAAACAGAACTGGAATATTGTTAACTCTATTATTGATGCTAAAAAAAAAAAAATAAGAAATTTTGTAATTTTGGTACTACTGATTTATCTGATTTGAATTATTTTTTTGTTAATGTTGCTAAATCTACTTGCTCCAATCCTAAATTTTGTTCTCAGGGCATGCCTCCTGCTCCTTCTTCTTCTTGTTACCTATATCCTGTTACTGTATCTGAAACTATGAATAATATTTTCTCCTTATCAAATTCAGCTTCTAATGGTGTAGATGGTGTTTGGTTAAGATTTTGAAAGCTAATGCTAATCTTTTGCACCAATTTTGACTTTTTTAATTAATTTATCTTTTACTCAAGGGAAGTTTCCTAATGCTTTAAAGTTATCATTGGTCATTCCTATTTATAAATCTGGTAATATTTCTGATTTTACAATTATAGACCTATTTCCTTATTAATACATTTCTCTAAACTATTTGAAAATCTATGAAGATTAGAATTTTATCATTTCTTGATAGACATTCAGTTTTGTCTCCTTTCTCAATTTGGCTTTAGGCCTGGGCTTGAACGGAGGTTGCTGTTGCTAAACTTGTGGGAAGTATTACAGAAGCTTTAGATTCTGATCTTCATCAATTGCTGTTTTCTTGACTTAGCCAAAGCTTTTGATTCTGTTAATCATAAAATATTGTTAAATAAATTATCTTATTATGGTTTTAGAGGCATTGTTTTTTGATTGGTTTTTTCTTACTTTCACAATAGAAAGCAATCAGTTTGTATCCATAATAATTATAGTGATTGGCTTACAATTAATGTTGGAGTACCACAAGGTTCTGTTCTGGGTCCTTTATTATTTCTCATTTATATAAATGATATTCTTTACCAACAGTTTTTGGAGATATCCAAGCCTATGCCGATGATATTGCTGTTGTTTATAGTAAGCCAAATCTAATTAATGAAACCATTATTTCTAGTGATCTTAATAAAATTAAAATTGGCTTTTCTGTAATGACTTATCCTTAAATATATCTAAATCTTTTCTTCTTCAGTTTAACCTTTATGGTGTCATTCCAGCTTTTCCTTCTATTTTTTATCATTCTAGTGATTGTTATACTTACCCTAATTGTAAGTGTCCCAAATTGACTCAAGTTTCCTCTGTTAAATATTTAGGAATTATTTTAGATCGAAAATTAAATTGGCAATTTCATATTAATTCTTTAGTTAATAAATTAAAATATAGTTCTATGCTAATTTTTGAACTTAGTCATTGTGCTCCTTATCATATTTTGTTAAGTGTATATTATGCTCTCTTTCAATCTTTCTTACAATATTGTATTTCAATTTGGGGTGGCACATATAAGACTTTTTTAATTCCTATTCACAAGTTGCAAAAAGTGTTTTCTCTCTTATTTTTACTCATAGGCTTGATACTGATTTCAGTAAATTTAACTCCCCTCTTTCATATGATAAACTTTATTTATATTTTTTAGCTTTATCTACATTGCATGTTTCTTTAATAGGCCTTTTAAAGTCACTTCATATTTTACACGACTTCAATCTTTTTTCCAATTAATGTACCCACACCACGTAAAACAGTTACACTTCATCAATATCTTTATTTGGCACCTCGTATTCATAATTTTATTCCTTATAGTATAAGATCTTCTATTAATCGTGTTAATCAAAAGAAATACTTAAAACAATGGATCTTAAATACTGATGATAATATTCTGGGAACTTTATATTGATTTTGTAAGTTTTGATTTTACATTATTATGTGTTTAACCATCACAGGACGAGTTAACTCTTTGTTGATGGTTTTATATTGATATTTGATTTTTTATGTCTAATTTATTGCTTAATAAATTTATTATTATTATATTATTATTATTATGTAAAGCTTCACATTTAAACTGAAATAGGAAATAAAAATACAACATTTTAATATTCTTTATAGCTGCATTAATCTACAGTTTGATATCAAACTTAATGACTTAAATTCACAAAATAATATTTCAATAAAATTCTGAATGCAAGGCAACAAATACAATGACATGGCCTTTGATCTATAACCCATCTGGAAAGGGTTAAGATAATTTACAATTCATTTTAAATCCCCATATCCTCTCCAGTTTGATGTTTGACTGTGGGAGAACCACATACACTGAGTATGCATTTCTCTCAAACAAATACTACACCAAACATTAAATTACATTTATCAAGTAAAATATAAATATATACAGAAAATGGATAAAAATAAATAACTACATGATAAATTTCAAGCTTTTGCTTTGTATCATTTTCAAAGATATACATTTTAATTCTAGCTTTGTGTAGGAGTATTGCACCCACTACGAACCACCAAAGCAACCATGTAATCATACTGTAACTTTTGACAATATAGGTATATCTTCACACAATTTTGCAGACTATCAGTACACGCTACACACTTTTTGCAAATAAAATATCAAGTTTTCAAATTAAGTAATAAGAATTTTTCCTTTCAGAATGTTGACTATCCAAATATGCAAAATAATCTTGATTTTAAGATTAAAAATACTTTTCTTTGTCTGAAAAATTGTCAAATATTATTTTCATAATCTCTAACATCATAAATAATTATTAATGGTTTAGTTTTGTTGTTTTTAAGAAAATTTGTATATTTCCTCTGCCTTAACTTTATAGAAGGTTGGTGAATTTGACTGACCCCATATCTACAATAAAAATATTAAGAAATAAATTTAAATTACTCTTTCATCATTCAAGAATGACTTCAAATTGTAACAGGAAACCACAAATATTTGTTCTAAACTACATAAATCTCATATCATTATAACCCATTTATACTAATTTTTTTGTTTTATTTGCTGTTGAGCCATGTCAAATTATCCTGCCACACAAATTCCTCCACATAATTCTGTTTGTCTTTCTAAGATATCTATAAGATAAAAAACGCATACTGTTGAAGAGTTTGAAGCATTATGATTAATGCTATTTTCTAAACAGAAATAAAATTTTCACACCAAAATACAGCATATATCAAATAGTATAAAATTGGCCTTTACAAAGTACAAATGTCTTACTGTTTTTAGTCTTAGTACTAGAGTACCAGTATTTTGCAACATACAGCAGTATTTCAGTTACTATACATTATACAGGTGTGCATGTGTGTACATGTATTATTTACAAATACATTTGTGTATTTGAGTTATTTTTTACAACACAAAGCAGTAAATAAAAAATTTATAGAAACAATAATCTCTCCTACATACAATGTTACAAAGCTTTTTTTGTATTTGTGCATCCTATTTGCTAAGCCTCCTAGAATTTTTCACATGGAGGATGTAAAAATAAATAACAAAAAATATAAATTACCATACTAATCCTACAAAATTCCACTGTAATTTACCAGGTTTCTCAACTAAGCTGTATTTGGGTCTAAAAAACTCAGTTCTGATCAGCATATCACCTTGACCACCACTCTAACTTTGAGCTTTTCTCCTTTTTACTGAAAATAAAGACTCAGCTAGTAATTCATTTCATTGATATGGGTAGCTAGCCACAGTTTTGCATTTTTCATAGTGCTCAAGTAGATCAAACTTTACACAATTCTGCAGCACTGATTCCTGAGTGACAAGAAAGAACTGAATGCCCTGAATCTGGTCCTTTGCCCTACAGTACATATCAGAGATACTTATAATTTGATAATTTATTATTTTTCATAACCTTGATTTTTTTTAAGTGTTCAGAGATGTAAGAATATATGGTAAAGGCTGATTAGACTATTTCAATGGGATTCATAATTGTTTTTGAAACTTATGGATATATTTGCACACAATAACACACTTGAATTATTTTTTTTTCAAGTAAACAACATGTGGTCAAAGGATATATATATACACACACACACACACACAGTTGAATAAGCAAATCATCATAAATAACTATTCTGATACCATATAATTCCACTATGATGAATGTGATAACCTTTCCACAGATTAAAATGGCTCAGAAAATCAGTAGGGGACACTTAATTATTCACACCTCATATATTGAAGTAAGTGTATATATACATATATAAGGGTCCCTTTTCAAAAATGGAAAGAAGTGAATGGGCCACTGTGTTTGGTTCAGTAAATAAGACATATCTCAGCAAAATAAAAAGATATGAGATTCTTAATTTATGTTCTAGTTTGATAATACTAATAATTTTAATTCTTAATTTGTATGAAACTATAGACATAGAATTTTGACATCACAAACATCCAATTTTAACCAGTGCTGCATCAAACATATCACGACTCACTAAAATCTATATTTAGATGTTCTTTTAGCATTTACTTTTAAATTAAGAAATTAACTCATACATGATATTAAAGTTTGGATTATAATCTACAATTTGATTCCAAACTTATTGATATAATTGATAAACTTTTCAATGCAAGTCAATAAATGTGATAACATGACCTTTGACCCTGACCTGTCACAAAAGGGTTAAAAAATATAAAATTTTTAAAAAAGGATTTACAAATTGAGGCTACTTCTGTAAACATCAAATGAGTTTCATTTGTTAGTAACACTTAGCTGTTTGCTTTGTTTCAGTATAACCGTGTTTAGAAATGTAACTCAGTTAATTGAGATACAGTATAAAAGTTTGATATTCCGTGAAAAATCTTGATCTATTTCTAAATTTTTCAACAGTTATTATTTTATTTTTTGAATGAAAACTTATAATAGTGCCAAACAAATGACCAAGAGTATTATAGTCATGTCTGCTGGCAGCCTTAACAAAAGTACTTAAAAAAAAAATCTTACCTAGATTTCAATCTTCGAAGAAAAATTAGGAGTAAAAATACCCACCATATGATCTAAAAAAAACAAAAAAATCACTTAAGAAACAGTTATGTAACTCAGTTACATAACTCAGTTAGGCCAATCTTTTAATTCATCATTATATGACAAATTTTGTTAACATAATTAACATTTTCCAAAGAACACTCAGAGATAACTGCTAATATCATTTTTTAATAAGATTACATGACATTCTTGTTCTTAAAAAGTATTAACCAAACAAAACATTGTCTCTTTGGACATGACTGCACACATCATTTTGGCCACAGACACTTCAAATAATTTCATATCTTTAGAGCTATATAGTTATGGAATTGGCCTAGAAAATTTTACATATAAAAAGTTTACCAAAAAATTGATGTCATTACAATGCTAATGTTTCTCGATATTTTGATGAACAGAGTATAGAAGTTTAAGAGAGGTCTACCCAGCCCTCTTAATGTTTAAAGTGAAAGAATTCAACCAAGCCATGGACTATAACTCAATTAAGGAGATGTGTAAAATTCTAGTAAGCCACAAATCTTCACTTTAAAGAAGCAGTTGTGACATAAAAAAGGAAGACTAACCATCCCTATAGATTATAGCATAAGTGAACAGGGTGTAACCATACTGCTCATGGTAGTCGTTCACAATACTAAATACAAAAATGACCCGAACACCATATTACGATTTGAACTGAGTTGTGAGAAAACTATACAGAACTGCACGCTGAAAAAACGTGTTCTGGCAACATATGGGAGCACTTATAACCCAACACTTCCATGGATGAACATCACTATAAATCTGTGGTATATGTTCCAATTACATTATGTATTATGGCAGGATAATGTCAGTTACCCTTATAAAATTTGCACTGTGGCCCTACCAGCCCAAATAGCTACTCAATATTTGTTACAGGGTTGCATCTTTAACTTATATATTAGCACTTCATGGGGTAATATTAACTGTCCCGACTTCAGAGCAACTCTTTACACCAAACATTATCTAAAAGAAAAACTATGGTTTAGTATCTGTGAAGTGTCAATATGGTAACTAACCCCAAGTACTAATGTCATAAGAACCAATGTATGAAACGAAGCAGAGGTACCACATAATTCCAATTCCCAGACTGACTGATACATCCAAGATTAACATAATGCAACTGACAATCAGCATACACAAGAGATAGGCATTTATTATCTCAGTGAAGAATGTCTTTTTGTGTCAATATGATTGGATGGTTGGTGGATTTAGTGTTTTATGGTACAAAGCAGCTAGACTATCTGCGCTAAACATCTGATAAAAAGATAAAATCAAAGTAAATGTAGTAAAATTAATAAAAGGAAATTAAGGTAAAACAAAACAGAGTTTAAAAAAACAACATAAATAGAATAAAACCAATGTTTACATCTAGTCTACAATGTTAAGAGAAAAATCACAGTAAGAGAAGTCCTAAAGGATCTTTTGTAGCATAATCGTAATTATCATAACCCATCAGGAAGACTAACAGGTAAGTACAAAAACCACCGTCAGTCACCTAAAGTTGGCCTTTCCAGTCCTGGTTTCAAGTTGTGTGACATTATGGCCATTTTCAAAAAGTAAAGTAATAAAAGTTTTAAAAGACACGTAGCAAAATTTTAATAATAACTCGCCAGGATGACTAACAGGTAGTTCAAACAACAGTGTTTCAGTCACCTGAAGTTCACCTTTCTAGTCCTGGTGTCGAGTTAAATAATGTTATGGCCATTTTATAATTTCAAATCGAACTAGAGACTGTAATTCTTAAAAGGAAACCACATTAAAAAAGGTTTAATGTATAAATTAAAAAACTTAAGTGGCATTAAAAAGATAAATAGCCTTTAAAAAAACTAAAAACTTTACCAAGGTGGACAGTGTCACCATAACCAATAACACTGTCTAGCTTCATTGACAAACCTTGGGACAGAACATGTTTAATGGTGCCGTCATTGAGAGTCATAATGACAGCAAGAAAGTAAAATGTGGCTTATTGTAATCTGAGTGTTACACAGACTACACTTTGGTGCATCAGTTCCAGATAAAAGAAAATGATGACTTAAAACTGTGACCAATGCATAATCTAGTTAGAACAACTTCCTCCTTCCGATCCTTACAGAAGCAAGACAGCCAAAGTCCAGTATAGGGTTTTATTTGGAAAAGCTTGTTTTCATGTTGGTCACTCCAATGGAATAGGCACAATGGTGATAGTGCCAGAGCAGACAGATTTAACTGTTGTGTCTGTGAGATCCTTCCTGTGAATATCAACATGGCCTGGTATCCAGAAAAATTGGATAGAAGTAGATGTTAAAGAGAAATGGGCCAGTCGGTTTTGAATATTGGCGAGAACAGGGTGTGAACCAACATGAAGCGATTCCAGGGCCAGTAGAGAACTAAGCAATTCAGTAAGAATAGTGCAGTTTGAGTACTGCTCAGCTTCTATATGATTCAGGGCAAGAGAAATGGCATACAGTTCAGCAGTGAAGACAGAAGCTGTAGATGGGATTCTGTGCACAACCACCAAACTGCAACAAACCATGGCAGAGCCCACAGAGTCACCTGATTTTGAACCATCTGTATAAATAAGAATGGAAAGATTGTTCGAAAGATGTTCAGAAAATAAAAGACTGTACTTCCAATCGGAGTATCTGCTTTTCTCATGTGACTTAAAGGAAGGTCACATTTGGGGACTGTAATAAGCCATGGTGGGATGGGCAGGCTGGTGGATACTGCAATGTTATCCCAAGGACAGACCAAATTCATCCAACTGCACCTGGATACGAAGACCAAAAGTAGCAATGGGAGATCATCCGTTCTGAAAAAGTATGGCCCATTGAAGAAAGAAAACATAACCCCAGGTGGGATGCTTTGATAAGGAATGAAGTTTCAAAGCATATAGTAAAGATAGTTACAAACGGTGCAGCTGCAAAGAAGGTTCATGAGACTCTATGCAGAAAGCCCCAGTGCAGAGCTGAAGTCCTAAGATGATGAATGGGGTCCAGCATCTTTAAGGCTGAGGGTCTGACAGAGCCATAGACCAGTGATCCATAGTCGAGTTTCGATTGAAAAAGAGTACAATATATATTTAGCATGGAACATCAATCCGCTCCCCAAGTGGTGGTAGAAAGGGCACGGAGGATGTTCAGCGCTCTTGTACATTTGACCCATAGCTGTTTGATGTGTAGTATAAAGGTCAGCTTACAGTCAAAGATAAGCACCAAGAATTTGGTCTCAAGGACCACATGTAGCACAACTTCACTGATAGGGAGTACAGGATCAGGGTGAATACCCTGTTGGCAGCAAAAGTGCAGGGAAACAGTTTTAGAGAGACAGAAATCAAAGCCTTTTTTGCAATGGGCCACTTCAGTAAATGATTGAGGGCAGTCTGTAGCTGCTGCTTAATATACCTCATCTTCGACGACTGATATGAGATGTAAAAGTCGTCAACATAGAGCCTATTTGCAACAGTGAGAGTGTAGAAAAGAATGGAAAAATGTCTCGCAAAATGCTACACCTCCATATTGTGTCAAAGAATATTGATCAAGATGTTGTCATTTGAGAAAGGCTTCTCTGATTGACGTTTCAAGTCAAATCAGGTGGTATATGGTGAATCGCTGTCATCAGAACCCACACTGGGTGGGCAAGAGGAGGTTGTTTGATTTGAGGAACCAAACAAGATGAGCATTAACCAGCCTCTATAAAGGTCTTGCAGACAGCTCGTCAAAGTGATTGGATGGTAGTTTGAAGGAATCTTGGGATCCTTCCCAGGCTTAGAGAAAGGTAGGACAATAAGGCTGGTGCCAGGCATCAGGAAAAATATTCTCCTGCCAGATCCAGCTAAAAACAATTAGAAGAATAGAAAGAGAAGCAGGAACTAGATGGTATAGCATGTCATAGTGTACATCATCTGGTCCAACTGATGTTCTGCCAGACTGATGAAGGACCTGTTTCAGTTTCACCAGTCTAAAGGGACGATTAGAGACAATCAGCTCAAAACAAAAGAGGTGATCGCTCTGTCCAAGTCTTGATGGCTAAGAAGGTGGAGGAAGAAACAGAAGTGCTAGATACCTGGCTAAAGCTTTCACCTAGAGTATCAGCAATGCTCTGGATATCAGCTACTTCCATGCCATTAGAGCAGTGCTTTTCAACCTTTTTGCAGGCGCGGATCCCCCGAGGAGCTCATTTTTTCTTGCGGATCCCCTTGTACATAAATATATATATATAAGATTTTTTCAATGAAATAAAAACGGTTTATATACACAAAAACACAATACAGTACCATCTAAATTTGTTTATTCAAGAGAATTACAAATTAATGTGAAATTTGTCCTTGGTGATTTTTGAACAGAACTGGATAGTTTGGCCTGGTTTTAGAAAGACATACACGCATCTCTTCTTCAAGTGCTAGTAATTTATTTCTTTTCTTACTTTTAATGTTCGTCATGGTGGAAAATCCTATTTCACACAGGTATGATGTAGAAAACTGCAGGAGAATGCGCAGAGCCTTATTCGAGATTGATGGATATTCTTTTGCAGTTAAAATCCAAAATGAGTCCAGATCAAGTTCAGTGTGCTTCATTCTAAGTGTCGGTCATTTGAAATACCTGCCAACTCTTCCTCGTCGGTCAAACTGAAATCCACGTTCAAAGATTCAACAAATGGATTTCTAATCCAATCATACTCTTCAAGCGATATTGAAGGGAAATATTTATCCAATCCTTTAATTAAAGATTCCAGATGGTTAATTATCAATGGCAAAATGTCAATTAAATTTGTTCTTTGAACTAAAGTGGGAAACATTTCACAATTGCCTCAAGAAAGCATGCTTTTTCCAAATAATCAATTTCCTTTTGAACGCATTGATTTTATCTACCGAGTTAGAATGTTCTCCTTTTCCCTTGCATACTCATATTCAAATTATTCAGGTGCTGGAAGATGTCAGATAGGTAGGCCAATTTTAAACACCAACTTTCGTCACTCAGAAATTTCACATATTCAATATTGTTGCTTGTAAAGAAAATCATTAGTTCTTCTCTAAGTTCATAAAATCGAGATAGCACTCGTCCTCGAGAGAGCCATCGGACTTCTGTATGAAATAGAAGCGTGACATTTTCAGCATCCATGCTTTCGCAAAGTTTAGTGAACTGCCGGCATTTCACTGGCCTTGACTTTAAGTAGTTGACCATCTTGACCACCATATCAAGTACCTCTTTTAGCTCTGGGCCAATAGCTTTGGCAACTAGAGCTTCACGATGAAGAAAGCAATGTGTTATGAAAATATTTGGCTGAGATTGCTTTACCAATGTGACAAAACCTTTACACTTGCAATCATTGAAGGACAACCATCTGTGCATATTCCAACACACTTTTCCCATGTCAAGTCCCAGTGATTCAAGTACGAGGTAAGTGCATCATATATATCTTGTTCTTTCGTTGTTTCTGGTAGTTCTCTGCAACATAAAAAGTCTTCGACAATTCCATCATTTTCAATAAATCTAATAAAAGCAAGTAACTGTGATTTTCCACTTAAATCTGTGCTTTCATCCACTTGAATAGCAAAAAAATCAGCAGCTTTCAATTTTAACATAACCCCTTTTTCGATATCAACTGACATGTCCGTAATCCGCCTGCCTATTGTGTTGTCAGACAGAGGGATGTTCTTAATTTCTTCAGCAGCAGCATCTCCAAAAAAATCTTCGCAATGGTAACACATGCTGGTAATATTAACGATTCAGCGATTGTATGTGGCTTCATCTGCTTGGCTGATGTTGAACTTCCTTTCAAATATACGAGCTTGTTTTGAAGTAGATTCTTTCAGTCTTTGAAAGTATTCTTTGGTTTTATCAGCCAAATTAGGATGTTTTGATATCAGATGACGCTTCAACTTAGATGGCAGCATTGAACTGTTTGATAAATTCTCACCACAAACTAAACATAATGGTGATGGGCAGTTCCGATCGTCGCTAGCAATAAATCCAAAAGCTAAATAATCTGAATCATATAGTCGAGTCTTCTGATTTTTATCAATTTTTATAACGTTTTCTTTCTTCAAATCCATTTACAAGCATTCAATAAAAAAAAAAAAAATTGAATAGGTACTCACACTTCACGTTGTCTAGCCGATGATGAGTAATCTGAGACAATGTTTTATGGTTTAAATTAAACTACGCTAGGCTATACATCAGTAGCGCCTGGCGCTGCATGATTGGATAACGCATACAGTTCTGTAACCTTGAATGACGCCTATTCTACACCG
This sequence comes from Tachypleus tridentatus, assembly GCF_004210375.1. Taxonomy (NCBI): domain Eukaryota; kingdom Metazoa; phylum Arthropoda; class Merostomata; order Xiphosura; family Limulidae; genus Tachypleus; species Tachypleus tridentatus. Next base: position 9,815,441 of record NC_134829.1, on the reverse strand, counting down.
TTCTTTCGGCAATGCTTCGTCATCGAACTCATACAAGCCGATACGCACGCATTTCTTCATTCATCTATAGTTTTCTCTTCAGCAGTGTTGCAGTATCCTCCTGCCTGCCTTTCCCACGCTCCGCATAGACGTCACGTGCGCACGTCTGAGTCCCGACCTTCGATTAACACTGATGACCTTATTTGGTAATCTGCCACCTCGCGCTCTCATTTGTTCCTTCCTTCCTATTGTACCTCTCATAGCTGATACACAAGAAGTAGACCAGCAGAGCGTCACGCCGGATAGTATTGGCTACATTAAATGTTTCAATTAAATGACGTAGGTCGTCGTCATAACTGGACTGCTTGACTGCAAATGTGCGCGCGCAGTTCTTCCCTAACGTTAGCGAAGGTTGCTGGTTTCAGCGGCCCGGCATGGCCTAGCGCGTAAGGCGTGCGACTCGTAATCCGAGGGTCGCGGGTTCGCGCCCGCGTCGCGCTAAACATGCTCGCCCTCCCAGCCGTGGGGGTGTATAATGTGACGGTCAATCCCACTATTCGTTGGTAAAGAGTAGCCCAAGAGTTGGCGGTGGGTGGTGATGACTAGCTGCCTTCCCTCTAGTCTTACACTGCTAAATTAGGGACGGCTAGCACAGATAGCCCTCGAGTAGCTTTGTGCGAAATTTCCAAACAAACAATGCTGGTTTCAGATGTGAACGACGAGTTATCTCGACAAGATGCACTAATTACATTGATACAGTGTACTACTGTACCTACATTGATGTGATACTACATATTGATACACATTGATACTACATTAATTGCACATTGTACATCTGTCGGTCTTGCGGATCCCCTGGGCGAACTTCGCGGATCCCCAGGGATCCGCGGATCACGGGTTGAAAACCACTGCATTAGAGAGTAAGATCAAGAGGGGGGACAGAACTGTATTGCTCACCAACCTTTTGAATCTTGTCCCATATAACTTTGGAACTGGTGGTAGAAGAAATGCAAGTTGTGAACTTAATCCCACATTCCTTCTGATTTTGATGTCTTACCCACTGAGCACTTGCACAGGCCTGCTAGAAAGCTATGAATTTTGAGAGTGTGGGATATCTATGGAAAGTATCCCAGACCTGTTTTTGAGCCTTCCATGACATGTGGCAGGCAGGATTCCACCACAGATGAGAATATAGTGGAAAAACGTGTTGAGGTTTTTGGAATACATTGAGCAGCAGCTTGTATAATACAGTCAGTTACTGCTGCCACACAGTCGTCTATTGATGCCTGACAGACAATGGAAGGATCAAGTTCTGTGAAAGCAGTGAAAGTGAGCCAGTCTGCCTGATTCAGCTTCCACTGGGGCACACGAGTTAGGTGACACAGACTACAGCCACTCTCTCTCAAAATTATAGGAAAATAATGAGTCCTCATGAATTATTGTCAACCCTCCATGAAAAATTGGAGAATAATGAAGGGGAGGAAACTGAGAGATTCGATAGCAGTAAAGGATTGACTAGGTGCATGAAAATAAGTAGAAGAACTGGTATTGAAAAGAGAAAGGTTGTGATCAGAGAGCATACGCTCTACTGAGCGACCCCTCCTATTGATAACAGCACTTCCCCAGAGGGGATGGTGTCCATTAAAGTCCCCCAGGATCTATGGAAGAGACGGCAACTGTTCAATGAAAGCATCAAGGTCTGATTGATCATATGTCTCTCCATGTGACAGGTAGAGAAAACAAACAGTGATGGTACGACCCAATGAAACATGGATGGCTAAGGCCTCCAAGGGTGTGTTCAGTGACAAAGATAAGGTGGGCATATGCTGATCAACCAACAGTGTCACTCCTCCATGTACTCCTCCATCACACAGCCTGTCATTTCTGTACAAAGAAAACTGCCGAAAGATGACTGTATTGGCAGGTTTCAGAAATGTTTCCTATAAGGAAAGACATAAGGGTGGTAGGAAGCAATCAGTGTTTTAATGTCATCCAAATTAGAACGTAAACCTTGATAGTTCCATTGTATCAGGGTGGCCATTTTTATTTACGTGCAGAGGAATTGGGTGGAGAAACCTTCTGTTTATGACCACGTCTTTTTTCCTTACTGTCCTTATTCAAGGGAGGTCTATCGAATTCCATGGTTCCTGCCCTAGGTCGACTGGGCAGGTCTTTTTTGTTGGAAGGGGATTCCAGTGACTGAGGATGAGAAAAAATTATTGTTTTATATCTTGGGGTGGGAGAAGAAGATGTATCCAAGAAAATGCCTGTACCCAGAACCAAAGGTTTGTTAGAATGTATGTAAGGGAGAGAGATGGGTGTAGAAGTTGATTCATCAACTTTTTTAACCATGGAGATTAAAAGGTTTTTCATTTGTTTTAAGAATTATTTGCTTGGAGGTACAGAGAGATCTGTATGCACTCCCACTGTAGTAGTGGAACAAAGTGCAGCAGCATACATCCGAGATGAAGCAGTGGACAGCACTTTTCGAGCCTCAGGATAAGTAATGTTATGAATCATTTTCAAATGCTGCACCTATTTTAGGGCACCATTTAGAGCAAGAACAAAAGTAGGACAAGTGAGAGCCATTGCAATTGACACAATGAGGGTCCATTTGACACTCATAGGCATTATGGTCCTTGCCACCACAACGAACACGTTAGGAAACCACAACATTATGTCTTGAGTAACCGAACCTCTGACACTGGAAATACTGGAGTGGGTTTGGAATGTATGGCCGTACCCTGCAATTAAAATAACCTGCCTTGATGGTGGCAGTTGCATGTAGTATATGTAAATGTCACAACGAGGATATGGTCGGCAATGCAACTCCATCTTTGCAAGTGGAGATATGCCTCACTGCAGAAACGCCTTGAGTGGAGAAACCAGAGAGAATCTCTGACTCGGGGACGTTCTTCAAATCCTTCTCAACAATAACTTCTCGTGGTGAATTCAAAGTAGCATGAGGTGTGACATCAACAGATATATCCCCAATTGCTTTTGAATTCAAGAGAAATTAACTATGTTGAGAGTGAATGTTTCCACCAATATGTCACCAGATCAAAGCTTCTTTATTGACTTTGGAGAGCTAGCAAGTCCCTCTAGTCCCTCCTGAATAAAAAAGGGGGACATCTGCCCTAAAGATTTCTCTAAAAGAGAATGTAGGGTAAGAAAATGAGGTACAACAGGTGGTACAGATGTTGAAGATTGCAACTCAGAAACTTCAAGACATGGTCATTTACCAATGGACTGTTTTTCACTATTTTATTTAAATTTTTGTTTGGAGGATCCATAAGAAAAAAGGAAATTTCGGTGCCCACTGACCCCACCCACCATGGAGCCCTACAATTTCAAGCAAAGACACTACAGCAATGCCAGGGTTTCATGAGCATTATACCCAAACACCAGCATCAGATACAATGTCCACAACACCTGTTGAGAACTTCCAACACTAGTACTTGGTTGACCCTAGCCCAAGTGGACCAGCCGATTACCCCAAGGAATTACCTGGAAGGTAATTGGTCCCTTCTCCCACTACAACAAAAAAAGATATGTGGTAATGTTCCCTGACAGGAAGTGCAACCTAGTTTGAAAACTACTGATTAAAGCACATCAATCCCATGTATTTGGAGTCACATACCAGGAAGGACTCCCAAGTAAATATCTGACAAATGAATAGATCCACAAACAGGCTTCAGCATGAGAAACCATTTGAAGCTTAATGACACTCTCAATTCATGGAGATCCTTCTGAAGAGGAGATCCACTTTGATTGGTCAGACTAGAAAGGGATTTCTTTTCTCCCTGATTTTGTCTTCATTTGTTTCCCTTTCTCAGCTATAAAGAGGTTCATGAACCTGTTACAGCATGAGAATGATTTGACTAAAAGAACAATAAATCTTGCTACAGGTCACAATTAAAAGCAAGATGCTGAAAACAACTGTGTAGATAATTACACAGATAAATATAAAAAAACATACACTATACAGAAACATTACATCAAATTATATAAAAGGTTCCAGAGTGTATAAAACCTCAAGAAAATAGTTCAGCTGAGAAGATATTGGACAGCCAGGATGCTGTTCAATATCTAAGTGAGGCAGTGGCCAAAAATGCTACAGGTTTTACAGTGTCACTAGCATTATTATAAATTTTAACAAGTGTCCTAGACCATCAAAGACAAAAATCACCAATACCATGAAACTAATCATGCTTAAGAAAATAACCAACACAATGGTATGAAGAATGGGGTCTCTGGTTCTAAAGCAACCACTATTTCTTAAGAAACATCTTAAATGTGGTCTTTAAAAATGAGCTAACATAGCCTATGGCTGTTTAGTTGGCTTATCCCAGATTGTATGAAGTTCACTCTTGTCAATATCTGATCAGATAATCAATGTTTATTATTACTATAATATTTTATGTAATTGCCAAACTATCTCTATCTACATGGTCTGACTCTGCTGAAGTCAGTTGTCTCACTTTCCTTCATCATGTTGGCATTATCTATGGACTGCAACACTAAATCGAGTAATCTGAAATACCAATTTGTATTTTAAGGCTTGTAGTAATAACCAATTGTGTTGTAAGAAAGAATTACTAATTTAGTTAACCATCCCTTGAAAGAGTGTTGTTCAAGTAATGATTACAAATTTACTTATGTTCAAGGTATAGCTATAGCAAAGTACTAAATTTTCCTATTAAATTGTGCAATAAAAATAATTAACTCAACTAAATTATGCTTTTCTTTTATATACTTGAATGTTAATTTTTTCATTTCTTAAATATTTCATTACTTTCTTAACACTCCTACGAAAAAACGTTTCTAGTCCTGACTTCTCCAAGCCCGTTCCCCTGGCTGTGGTTTCACTAGATAGTAGATAGGGACAGTGGGAATCTCGTTAATCCATTCATTAATGGATTTAAATGTCAATTTCATTTAAATACAAAATTATTAGCCTAATATTAATAACCTTTCAAAGTTGCTCTGGGGCCTATTAGGCCCCACTTTTCGTAGGAGTGTTAACTATCCACTTTAAATCTTACTTTAAATGTTTTCTTTCTTACATACACAGAAGTAAATCTTCAAATTAAACAATTTATAACCTATTAAAAAAAAGTTTCAAAAAGAAATTACTTAAAAATGCATATACAAATAAGTAAGGAACTAAATATACATTTTATAAATCCTAAAATCACTAAATTAGACAAATATAAATTAATTTGAGACAGAAGAAAATGGAGATGAAAAGCCAAAAACAGTTTACAGCTTTGACCCTTCTAAAACTTGCAAAAAGGTTGTGTCAATATACAAAAAATGTGCTGTATTGTTTTACACATATACAAATACTAGTTGGAGTACCTGTACCCTGAACAAAAGTTATGTAAATTCATAATTAATGAAAGGTTATCTCTCTTAGGACAGGAAAGATTGCTTCCCTTATATGTAATTGTAAAAATAAATAAATAAATGCATATATGATCATGCAAAACACAAAACTAAAAATCTGTATGTATCTCTACACTGGCCCAATGAACCACCATACTAAATTTGGTGAAGATCAATCCAAAGGAAGTGAGGTAGCAATAAAAAATCCTATAAAAATTGCACTACTGAAAATGTGTATGCATCTCCCAATGGATCTAATGAATCTTTTTTCTTCATATAAATTTTGGTGAAGATCCATCCACACCCTACAACATTCATGATGATGAAAAATTCACTTGAATTAAAAATGCATCTAACGATGGCTAGTTTTCTACTTTATTTTAATACCCATAAAATTTACAAAGTAGTTACATGGATCTATGACACTTCTATTATATTTAAATAGATTTGTGAGTAAACATGCCCCAAATAAAGTAACATCAGGAATATTTATAGCATGCAATTATCACAATAAGTTAAAACTATGCTATTTTTAAGTACAAAGTAAACACAAACAACAAATACAAATAAGGCTAGTTATTTATCTAAAAATCACTAGGCAAGACCATCAGTGTCACAAGTTGTTGTGTGTGTGCCAGAACATACACACTGTCCTCCATCAATTGAAGTAGTGTTAGCAAATGCTTTGTCTGAGAGTTCAATTGGTATATGTCTAAAGCTGTGTGAAAAAGTTTGCTTACATTATGGTAACGCTTCTAAAGATACCTGCTGCTATTCCCAATTTTGATCTGTTGACCAGAGACAGGCTGCTGGTTGCCATCACTCAGGGCTAACTCTTGGGCTACATTCTTTACCAAGCAATAGGTTTGACTGTTAGACTATAATGCTCTCAGTGGTTGCCTCATGAATTGAGGATCAAAAATTTGATATCCAATTATATGAAAAAACTTTTAAAATTTCTTCCAAACATACCCTCAGAATCACATATGTGATATTCACAAAAAGGGATTAATTATAAGAATAATAACATAAGTGATTACAGAATCATTTATCTCAGGAAGTAAAGAAGATAAACATTTTATGAAAATTGAAAAAAATATATACTTGCATTTCTGAAGCCACTCTTAGGTTTTTCATATGCAAATTATGTAAAAATATTTTATTGTAAGAAGAAAACTGTAGATATCATGAATCATTTTCTTTATCCAAACACATTATGTCCTTAAGAAAAGATAACAGATTAAAGGATGATTTCCCTCATGTAAACCAATGTTAGTTTTCACTTATCATAATTCACTAAATTTTTAACATTTTTTTAAAATCAGATTCTAGAAAGTTTATCAAAAGAAATACAAGACTAACTTCCCTGTCATTTCCAAGATAACTCTTATTAACCCTATAAAATTGGAATAACATAAGCAACTATCCAGTCCTTAGGCACTTCTCCACTCTCTACTGGCCAACCAAAAATGAGAGGTTCATACATCTGATTCTTGATCCTTTCCCCCATTCCTAGAAGGGTTCTCATGATCTGTGGCTGAATAACAAGATCACAGCTTCAGCTCCTTTCATTTTCTATTAAAGCAATCATCACATGGGGTGGGGCCATCCAGATAGTTTCACACTACACAGTCTTTGCAGTGCACGATCACTGGCAGCATGGTAAAAAAAACTGTTGCCCAAGTTGTTTCTCACAGGAGATATTAAAATAGAAATTAGGTAAATGTTTCAACCTTCTTCGGTCATCATCAGATTCACAAAGAAAGAAAGAGGTAACATGTTTGAAGGGGATGTGTAACTGAGTGTAGGAAGGTAGAGGGCATGCTTAGATGTTTGATTATATTTATTAATATAGGTATAAAGATGTTCCTTTGTGTTGGTTTATTTTGGGTTTGAGTTGTTTTATAAGTAAGGCTTCTTTAATTTTGCATTTGTTTATGTTTGTTTCTTTATTTAGTATTTGGGTGTTTTTATATGGTTATGCTATAACAGTAACTTTCCAGAGGGGTCTTAGCATGTTTCTTGAAAAAAAATGTTATTCTAAAAAGCAAAATGGTACAATAAAGTGAATTATTTGGATCAACTTGATGTTTAATTTTACTTGCATACAGCCATTTAAACAACTAATTCAATCAAAATATGCAATTTTTTTTCACTGATGTATAAGAATATAAAAATATACCAAGATGCATGACTCTTACACTCAACTTGTGAGTGTCAACAGCTCTGACTAAGGTTGAATATAAATGGTTTTTGTCTCTATGTTACACCTTTTTTATTTTTCAATATGGATAATAAAAATATAATAGTGTCATAAAAACCAGGGAGAGCCAGGCTTCCACTTTCCAATCTATTCCAGTAAATATACAACCAAATTACTCTCAGGAAAAGCAGAAAATGTGTAAAACTTAATTCAGACCCCTTAAGCTTCCTAGATCAAGCACTAGACCCTGACCATTAATGAGTACGTCTGTGGAATATATTCCCTCACTTTGCTCAGTAAAATAAAGCTTGTGCCCCTCACTTTTAATTTGTCTCCTACATCTGTGGAGAAAGTTGCAAAAATGCAATGCCATATATATTTCTCACATTTACATCAGTATGACATATGATGCAAAGGTAGTCATACAGACCTAAAACTAACCTGAGATTAGAAACAAACATCTTACTTTATACACTTGTGTTCGTGGTGAAAATAATTCTTTACTTCTTTTTCTTTCCAATGGAATCACATCCTTTCAAAGTTATCAACATGTGAACTAATTTCTATCAATTTATCTTCCACATTTTTTTAACGTTAATACGAAAACAAAACGTATAATAAGTATGAACTTACTATTATTTAATATAAACTAAGAATAAGATACAACGTTACATACTGTGCTAACGTTTGGGCAAAAATAGAAAAGAAATCCCTAAGTTAAGCATTAAGGACAATTTAGAACCTACCTTTATTGCAGTATGACAAAAAATAAACCATAGAATTATAATTCTTCCATTCAAAGTTATCAATAATAATTAACTTGTACTCTGCAACTTTCCCTGTGAAGGTGCTCATGTTAATAAAATAACAATATTAATATTATTGAAACAAATTAATTTTGAATAATGCTTGGAAGAAAGTTACTAAAGCATTTTAACGTCCATAACAGGACATCCTATTAAACGCTGGGTAAATATAGTGTTCAAATAAGAATAGGAGATTTAGAGTACCAACACTCGTTTTACATCTATAAGCAAATAGACCTGGATACAGGACAAGATTTCTTAAGAGCGTATGACACTAAAACATCTCTTACTTTGGGCAAGATACGCATAGAAACGAATCACATTTTCGATATTCACATGTTACTTTCAGATTTACCGTTTAATATTCTAGTAGTAGTGGTCCCATAAGGATGATCAGGTTTCCACAGCGAATAACATGACCCTATTAGGTTTATGGTTTGTGTGATTTCGTTCTTTTGTCGACATAAATGTGTTTTGCAAACTGTATTAGTTTGCGTTTAATGGCATATTCATCATATATATTTATAACAAATGCTGTTGACAACACACTGAATGTACACTTATTTACAAATTAGGTTTCGTTTATTTCGTAGCATATTTCCAATTTTCTTGTATAGTTCTTCCTCAATTTTGTTGGTATCTGACTTTTCAGTAGCGTTCCATAACTTAAAGTTTTAATTCTGGAATAACCATGGGTAACATATATTGTTACAGGTGAAAGGGTGGAATAAGTATCAATTTGCGCGCTCAGACAGATTGGATGTTCCAATACTGTCGTTTACTTCTGAATTCAGGTTCACTGTTTAAAGGTTGTTATATTACTTATAATATCCTTAATTACATACGGTAAGATATCTTGTGATATTTTTATTTTTCTTAAAATGCGCTCAACTTGATAGTTTTAATCAAAAGCTAATTACGTCTAGTGTTATAGTCAGTTATTTTTTTAAAATAGCCAGGTGGGTAAGGAACTCGACTTGTAATCCGAGGGTCGCAGGTTCGAATCCCCGTCACACCAAACATACTCGTCCTTACATAATGTTATAATGTGGCAATCAATCCAAATATTCATTGAAAAAAAAAGAGTCGCACAAGAGTTAGCAATGGGTGGTGATGACTAGCTGCCTTCTCTCTAGTCTTACCCTACTAAATTAGCGACGGCTAGCACAGATAGCCCTTGAGTAGCTTTGCGCGAAATTCAAAACAAACAAACCATCGTACATGTTTGCATTGTGATTGATTGCCTCTGCTACAAGCCGGCTAGAATATATGATTAAAATATGAAGAAATAAAGGTACATATTTCCTAATGAAACCATGTACAAAGAAACATATCGACAGTATATACTAGACTATATACTATATACAATAACTATAGTTATTGCAGTTAAATTTCAAAATTCAATCTGAAAACAACAAACTAGTCATTACTAAAAGTATAATTAATATATTGAAAGTATGAATATAATATAATTAATTATAAAAAATAAATTAAATTTGTAATTTCGTTTTCCGGCTTTTGTGGGAAAACCTGACCTGACACTAAAAACTAAAGTCATTTCCGGATTCAGGGTTATTTTTTCTTATATAAAGAACTGTTACTTTCAAGTCAGCAAAACCTATGCAGGGCGATGTTATATATTACACAATATTGTATATATTGCACTTTATAAATTATACTACATTTATCTTGTCTCATGGAACTTTTCAAGAACTTTCCAGTTATAATATAATAAAAATCCACAATTAGTCACAATACAAATGTCTTATGACAAGTTTAATTAATAATTTTGGACTGCGAAGATTTTACAGATTTATAATGCTAAAATTTGAGGTTCGATTTCCAGAGTGGATACTGCAGATAGCCCAATATGGACTATTTTTAAAACAAACAAGGCCCGGCATGGCTAGTTGGTTAACGCACTCGACTCGTAATGCGAGGGTCGCGGGTTCGAATCCCTGTCACACTAAACATGCTCGCCCTTTCAGCCGTGGGGGCGTTATAATGTTACAATCAATCCCCATATTTATTGGAAAAAGGGGAGCCCAACAGTTGGCAGTGGGTTTTGATGACCAGCTGCCTTCCCTCTAGCTTTACACTGCAAAATTAGGGATGGCTAGCGCAGATAGCCCTCAAAATGCGCGAAGTTCAAAACAAAACAAACAAATATATATACATAATATGATTGTAATTCAGTAGCTTGTGTCTCTTGAGCACTAGAAAAAATGCGGTACCTTCAATTCCACTGGCTGTCGGAACGAGGTTCAAAACCAAGCTAAACGCGTTCAAAAGCTTTTCATAAAATAGAGGCCCGGCATGGCCAAGCGTGTTAAGGCGTCCGACTCGTAATCTGAAGGTCGCGGGTTCGCATCTTCGTCGCGCCAAACATGCTTACCCTTTCAGCCGTGGGGGCGTTATAATGTGACGGTCAATCCCACTAATCGTTGGTAAAAAGAGTAGCCCAAGAGTTGACGGTGACTAGCAGCCTTCCCTCTAGTCTTACACTGCTAAATTGGGGACGGCTAGCATAGATAGCTCTCGAGTAGCTTTGTACGAAATTCAAAAACAAACAAACAAAAAAACATAAAATATTTAACACTGAACTCCTAAAAATGGTATTTAGAATGAAGTTCCAAATAAACAATAATATTTTGCTTGGATGAACTTCTACGATATCGTTATTAACTCCTTAGTAATTCAAAGTATACTCATAGGTTTTAACCTTTTATGGTACATCAATGACAGTATAACTGTAACCTCCCAAGAATGGGCTGGATAAAACTCAGAATCATCAGATCTTCAAAAGAATAATGTTAAATTTCTCAAAACACGGTAAAATTATTTGTTTTTTTTTCTGAATTTCGATATACGAGTGTTATTTGTGCTAACCGTCCCTAATTTAGTAGTGTAAAATTAGAGGTAAGATACAAGGGCGTAGATCCTGGAGGGATGGGAGATACACCCCCTTCATTTTAGATGGAGGGTATGGTGCATACAATCATCCCCCTGCAGCTTGGTCTGTTGAATTGTTCTATTGCATCACAGGCCTACAAATTGTGTGTTTGTTCTTGTGATTCTCGTGTTCTTACCAATCGAATTACATAATTAGGCCTAGATGTAGGCTTTTTCAGAGGCCGAAATGTACATCTTTAACATAGGAGTGCTTCTAAGCTTTTCGATCTAAGCGATATTTCGGAAGTATCAGTCAGTAGGCCTATGTATTCATGCAAAGCTTGCAAGCACTATCACAGAATCTACCTACGTCTTGTACGTAGTGAAAAATTAAGTAAAATTTTCATCATAACAGATTGAACAGAGCATGAAATTCGAAAATATTACTCCCAAGCGAAAACTCCTATGATCTGGATCTGGCAGGCCATTTGTAGCTTGTAGCAGCATCAGTCTTATGTGTATATTGTGCGGTTTTCCTACGCCATTTGTTCTTATGCATGTCTAGCTGGTTTTATTGTCGAACGCCTTACTCACCTTAGCTGCCAAATCCGCTGACCATAGTTTACCTTTAGTGTACAATTAACGACAGGTTCGGGCCGCTCGGATCCAGACGCGCCCTACTTCACACCCCTCCGCTCCTTTTAGTTTGAGCCTCAATTTTACAACATGGCTCATCAGACCTGTGTTTGTGGCCCTCATTAATCCATGAAATTTCAGATTATCACCGCCCTCTAATAAAGTGCTGCTGCTTTATGGTAAAAGAACAATATGTTCTCTTATCATAGATAGTAAAAATATTGTATTTTCTTGTATAATTAGAACACAAAAGAAGCGATTTCTACGGCCTGAAGCCTCTACTCGAATTGTATTGCTAGTTTTTTATAGGTGTTTTTATTTAATAGACGTGCCTATAGACATCATATCACAACGTGTTTGCTTTTTGATGAGCTTTAACAGGAATATAATATATTTGTGATTGTTTAAGTATTTTTCGAGAAACTTGCAATTACTTGTGTTGTAACTAGCACACATTATTGTCCCAGCGATGCCCAGGCGGTCAGTCGGCTCGGTTAGTGACTGTGAGGTTTGTGCGTTCGACTTAAATACATTGCACAGTTCAGTCCTACTTCCATTCTGTTCTATCTTCGTTCGTTGTACGTTAGAGTTTTTCAATAAAGACTGTATTTTAGCCTGTTAAATCATCTGGGAAACAGATTTCAATTATGACAAGCAAGCGTCTGAAACTTTCCGATATTAGACAGTTCTGCAAGCCAGTACTACAAGTGAAAATGCAGATGCAGATAATCCAACAACCTAAAGCAAAGGCAAAAAAACTTACCATTATAGGAAATACCATGTTCATCAGAGGTTGAGTCTGAAAATGCTTGTGCAACTATTGCACATCATGAACCACCAGATAGTTGTGAAACAAGTTTGTGCAGTAATGAAAAATCTGACACTCCACAGATACAGTGTGGAAAGCCATATCATCCAGACGCACAATTAATACCACGACAGAAAGCAAAATCCCAAAATATCAACATCCAGGGCAAGTGGTTTGATGAGTTCCCATAGCTGCACTTCGACAGTCAGACTCAAAAAGTCATATGCTTTCATTGTGCCAAAGCAGAAAATAGAGGCCTTTTTAGAGGGAAATTGGAGAGGCCAGTGGAGTATACCTTTATATCCACCGGTTTTTATAACTGAAAAAAGGCAAAAGAGAAATTCAACGAACACCAATTCTCCTCTCAGCACAGATTCGCTATATCTCCAGAAGGTTTACTTGATGTAACTCCAGTGACTGTTCAGATACATGATGGAAAAAAGAAGCAGCAGGAAGAATGCAAAAGAAGTCTAGCCAAAATATTCCGAAGTTTACGTTTCTTACTGCGTCAAGGCTTAGCATTACGTGGACATACTGATACGAAGGGGATCTTCCTGCAGTTAATGAAGCTCCTGGAAGAGGAAGATCCTGAGTTGACGGCCTAACTAAACAGTGTATTTCAAGCAAAATTAGCGACAGTATCTGCAATGACAGTTGAGCAACTGCGGGTATTGCGAACAGAGGAAAATTACAACAAGATATTTGATAAAGCTGAGAAAAAGGTAACTTCCCTAGATCTGGTGCCTATTGAACTACCACGCATTCGCAGACCCCCAGAAGGGTCACAGGTGATAGCTCAGCACACCATTCTGCAACAGCTAGAGATTACTACAGAAGCCAATATTTTGAATTTGTGGAAACAGTCATAGAATATCTGATCACTAGATTCAATGCAGACAATAATGACTTGAGGCAATATCTGGCACTTGAGAACATGATCACATCTGGCAAAATTGACAACTCGGTTATTAACTTCTATCCAGAAATCTCTACATAACGGCTCGAGTTTCAGTTGCCCATGTTCAAAGGAACAACAAAAGCAGTATCTCTAAAAGGTGCGAAGGATGCTTACTGTAAAATGCATAAAACAAGCCAGCAGATGTTTACTGAAGTGTTTTTTCTCATAAAAATTTTGCTTGTATGTCCAGCATCCAGCTGCAAATGTGAACGCAGCTTTTCTGCATTAAGACTGTTGAAGACGTGGTTAGGGTCAACTATATCTCAGTGCCGCCTCAACCATGTGGCAGTTTGTCACACTCACAAAGATGAGGTCGACAAAATAAATTTAGAAGAGCTTATGAAAGAATTCATAAACAGATCATCACAAAGGAGGTCTAAATGAATCTTACTTCAATGAAAAGTATGAATAATTATGTGCTACATTGTATTGATGTGTAATTTTCAAGAGTTCGCAAAAACATTTTAATTATTTTTATCAAGCAACATGAACAGTTTTTCAGTAGCTATAAACTTATCAAAGGTAATTACTAATTTTATTAATATTTGAAAACGTAATTCATGCATGAAAGTTATTAGTAACCTTGTCAAGTATAATGGCCATCTTTTATACTGTGCAGTGTGCAGGAATAAATTCATGTGGCAGTTAATTTGTGACACATTTGTCTTTATTCTATTAACATTTTGAAAACTGTTCACAACACCTCACTTATACAAACCTACATGAAAACCTTGAAGTATCGTTGCAACGAGATTACTCTGTAACTGCATGTTTACAGCTTTCAGGTTCACGTAATCAGATATTACCAATTTGCAAATTGAAGAGTCCACATAAGTGGTTGCAAAAATCATCCATTCTCACCGGGTGTAAAAAATCTACGCCCCTGGGTAGATTGACCGTCGCTTTATAACGTCCCAACGGCTGAAAGGGCGAACATCTTTGTTGTGACGGGGATTCGATTCGCGATCCTCAGATTACGAACCGAACGTCCTAACCACCTGACTATGCTGAAAAAAAAGTTTAAAATAATCCTAATTAAAAGTCTTACCGACAAGGACTACAGTTTATTTTATTACATCGGAAGATGCAACGCTATGTACAAATACATTTTAATTTTTTACTAATTTCTATTAGTGGCACATTTAACTAGTAAATTCTATTCGAATCTACACAGCGTGCATTCTTTCAACGAACGTTTCAATATTAATATCAAAAGTTAATCTTTGAAACTCTATTAATTTATTACAGACTCCTTGTGTCACGCATTATGATGGTGGATATATACTTTATTTAATGGTATATAACACTTCTTGACACAAACACTCTGCAACGTCGAAATGAATTGTTTACTATTATGATAACCTGGTATGCCAATATTTAAAGTTTCATCCACTTATGTAGTCTTTATGTCATAAATTACAGCACAGCTGTAATACTTTGCTACTCAGCAAACTTTAGCAAGCTGTTTCTAATTTAATGTGATTTCTTACTTATTTAGAATATCTTGACTGTTTTACTTTAATGTAATCTGAAACAAGTTTTCTGTAAATTGGTTGTGGCCCTTTATTTTCTCTTATGGTTTGTAGGGTAGATGATGGAGTACACACGTTTGGTCTTTCCAAATAGATGTGTCTGTTACTATGAAGACACCAAATCACTATCAGAAACAATATACTTTACAAAAAGGAAGCCTTCACAATTCTTGATATCAGTTGATAAAACTTGGTAAGAATATATTTTAAAGTTTTCACAACTCTGTACCTCATGATATTCCTTAATCACGTTTAGTAGTTTGAATGGAAGTTTTTACACACTTTTACACTCATTGAATACCATCACAGCGCCAGTCATTTATTTTACTCCTTACATTAAAAAAAGCCGTTTATTTCACCAAGTTGCGGTGAGTTGGTTGAAATGTTAGTATATTTATTTATTTATTTCTCTAGTTTTAATAATTTCTTTACAAAATCAAAAAGAAAATATTTTTGTTTCAGATAAGAAATACATTCAGCGCTTTGACCTTGAGCACTTACATCCATTTTTGTTCTGTGTTCTGATAAGTGTGACATGTTTTCTCTTATTTCGAAACTTTTCTTGCTCCTTTGACTTATTTTGATGAAATGTATTAAACGGCGTATCTGACCTTATAATATCTTGAATCACATACGCATATTCGCAGTTTGGTTTAAAGTTTGAAACTTAGGAGTTTAGGAATGGGCTTTTTCTTCCTTTATGTTTTTAGTCCTTTTGGTTTTTGTACGAATCCACAACACCTTTTTGTATTTCATTTTCAGGCTATGTGAAACAATTTCCTTTTAGCTGAAGTATTTAATATTTTAGCAGATGATACAAATTTTCCCAAATGAAAATTGCGTTTCAGTGATTTCCTTGTTACAAAAAATATCTTTATGAATTATCACTAAGCAAAATGAGATGCCTTACACACTCTTGTTCACTTGGTTGTTCTTGAACGTTTTATGTCACAGCTAATGTCGAGATTTTATCACCAAGGGAGAGACACCACTAAAGCTAACTCTAAAAAACTAGATTTACAAAACTACAACATCTAGAAGAATGAATTTCCAATAAGAACTATAATTTTGTATGCAAGAGTGCTTGTAAAACAATGTAGGAAACTCTTGATGACGCGAAACCCACTTGAAACAAAAATGTATCTCAGAACGGATGGTATGGGTAATATCACTTTTATTGATAAGGAGAGAACAATACAAGTGTTGTATTCGAATAATCACAGTATTCGAACTTTCTCATTTCAGACGAACAAACACTTGCAAAACATACTCTGCTAACAATATCAGTATTTGTATTTGCTTGAAAGCAGTGGTGGGATTCAAAAAATTTTAAGAAGGGGTTCTCTCAAGGAGATGTTTCCACGACATCAACAATTCGACGGTATAATTGAAGCCATCAACGGGTTCGCTAAGCTCAAAAATATTTAAGAACGGGTTCGCGCGAACCCCTGCGAACCCCCTGAATCCCACCACTGCTTGAAAGCAAGATAAACAATGTAATGTTGCAAAACTATGTCATCGTTTACTTATCAATTGTTTTAATAAGCACGTGAGCTTTATTGTTCCTCATTGGTTAACAACTGGCAGTTCTAAACAATTAAAGGAAGTACCCGGCTAGCATAATTGGAAAACTGTTTTATTATCATATGAACAGAGCGTAATTTGTATGGCCACATTTTCTAATCTAGTTACAGAATACAAAACCTCCACCCCACCTCCCATTTTTATGAGCATATGTCCAAGCACGGCCATGTTTGGTAGTAATAGAAACCTCAATATAGAAAAAAATATAAATCGCCATAAAATAAAGAAATCATTATTAATTATACATTTTCAAAATAAGACCATAAACATTTTTTATGGATTTCTATCCCACCTAACTACAGAACTAACGCTTATACGTATGTTGTTTTACGTGGTGATATCTCAAAATAATGACACGGAAGTAGATGATTTGAAATAGGTAACGTTTTCAATCAAAAGAAGGATCGTGTTAATAATTTTTGACTTATCGAAAACCGTTATCTACCCTACATAGTATTGCTCTTCTGTTCTTTATTATTAAATTTAAAACTTCGTTTTTAACGCTAAAAAGTTACTTGTTAAACTTTGTGGTAAGAGAACGAAAGGCCCGGCATGGCCTAGCGCGTAAGGCGTGCGACTCGTAATCTGACGGTCGCGGGTTCGCGCCCGCGTCGCGCTAAACATGCTCGCCCTCCCAGCCGTGGGGGTGTATAATGTTACGGTCAATCCCACTATTCGTTGGTAAAGAGTAGCCCAAGAGTTGGCGGTGGGTGGTGATGACTAGCTGCCGCCTTCCCTCTAGTCTTACACTGCTAAATTAGGGACGGCTAGCACAGATAGCCCTCGAGTAGCTTTGTGCGAAATTTCCAAACAAAAAAAAAAAGAAAAAGAGAACGAAACAAAGAAAATAATAAAGTCTTGGTAACAAGCGTTAAAATACTTCAGTGATTCGTTGAACTCCGGAGTAAAGAAGAAGTAGTAAATTTCGCTTCAGTACAGATTAGTGTACTGACAGTAAATTTACAAACAACAATTTATATGAATAATTAAAAGTTCTTATATAGAGAACATACCCATGTTTGAAAAGAACATGAGATGTTGAAGCACTGAAACATGTTGTGTAGTTAAGACTGTGAACTGTTCAAATAAAATGAGTTTTATTGTGTAAACAAGAAAAAAACAGTTTATTGTTTTTAGTTTTATTTATTTATGAGTAAACCTAAGTGTCTGAGAAGTATTTTATTGATTCAAGATTAATATAATACTTTGTACATAATACATATCGTACATACATTATAAAAAGAGATTTGTGATGTTGTCCGTCAATCTAGAACCAGATCAGGATTACTCTGTAGGATCAATTATTTGTTTGGAATTAAGCACAAAGCTACAGAATGGGTTACTTGTGCTCTGCCCGCCACATATATCGAAGCCTGATTTCTAGTGGTGTGAGTCTGCAGACCTACCACTACGCCACTTGGGGAATTTAATTATCAAGACATCTATATTAAGCGTTGCTAATATTATAAGCTAGCAATAAAAAAATAAACTATTACTTAGTTTTATTAAAGTATTTGTTTCAACATTTTATTGTGTGTTGATATTACAATATGCAATAAGATTTACTGGTTCTTTCCTTCTCTTGTAATTACCGACGAACAACTTTATTATTCTAAATTTGGCCTAGAAATATCTCAGATATACTTGTAACAACGATCACAGTATTTTAAAGATTGAAAGTTTACGATACTTTATTTTATAGCCAAAAGAGTTGTTATTAGTATCATTTGTGAAGCTAACAGTGCATGTTTTGACTTTTAGCAAAAGTAAAAAAATCCATACTTTCTGGTTCCTGCTTTCACTGCTTATCTGAGACTGTTTGTTTTGTTTTGGAATTTCGCACAAAGCTACTCGAGGGCTATCTGTGCTAGCCGTCCCTAATTTAGCAGTGTAAGACTAGAGGGAAGGCAGCTAGTCATCACCACCCACCGCCAACTATTGGGCTACTCTTTTACCAACGAATAGTGGGATTGACCGCCACATTATACACCCCCACGGCTGGGAGGGCGAGCATGTTTAGCGCGACGCGGGCGCGAACCCGCGACCCACAGATTACGAGTCGCGCGCCTTACGCGCTCGGCCATGCCAGGCCTATCTGAGACTGAGAGAACAAATATGAAAATTTGAACACTGTTACGAAAGTAAACACAGAAATTACAGTATCAATGAAAAAGGAACTTAAGTGAATATATATCAAACATTTTAAACACATAAGATCAACGAGATAAATTCTAAGACGGCGAAAATTATATTAAGAAATAGCAGAGAAAATGGTTTCACAACAAAATTTCCGAAAATGGTGCAAACCCACAGACATGTTCTTAAACTTTTAAAGAATACAACCAACTCATTTCATAAACATGAACATATGTCAAAGCACTGTCATTTGTTTCAAAAACTGAGATATCAACATCAATAAGTTTCCTCCACAAACCGTAGAAAACATTATACGCACACACCTAGACAGAAAGCAAAATCAACCAACAAAAGTAAATATATCTCACGAATCAAAAAATCACGAAACCATATACTGCTGCATGCCATATATTCCCGACATCATCAGACAAATAACCAACATTTGGCAAAAACTAGTAACAAAATATGACATTCCAGTTAATACCAAATTTATTCAAAAACCAGGCACAAAACTGAGGTCTATACTATATAAAAACTACATTGACAAACACCACACCAACATTATTTATAAAACACAATGTGATAACTGCCACGACTTCTATATTGGAGAAACAAGTAGACAAATGGAAACCAGATTTAAATAACATAAAAAGTCACCTTCACACGTTTTCGAACACTGCAAGTAAAATAAACACAAAATAACCATAGAAAACACTCAAATACTAAATAAAGAAACAAACATAAACAAACGCAAAATTAAAGAAGCCTTACTTATACAACAACTTAAACCCAAAATAAACCAATATAAAGGAACGCCTTTATACCTATATTAATATAATAAAATATATAAAATTATATATTCAAACATCTAACACCGCCCTCTACATTCCAACACTCAGTTACACAACCCCTTTCAAACATGTGGTCAGCTTCCGGTCAGTTACCTCTTTCTTTGTGAACCTGACGATGATTGAACAAGGTCGAAACGTTGTTCGCTCTTCTATGTAAAATATTTTCTTAACCCAAACGAGCCATTTTTGCATATAAAAGAGAATTTTTGTTTAATTGTTTCTTTGAAATTTAGGACAAAGCTACACACGAGTATCGAAACTCGGTTTCTAACGGTTTGAGTTTGTAGACAATCCGCTGTGCCTCTGAAGGACACCAATAGAGAAATTAACATAAACCGCCGCAAAATAAAAGAAGCCTTAATAACTGAGTATTTTGAGCCAAATATTTAATAATAATGAATTCTCGTTTTCAGTTGTTTTTTTCCTGCGACAGGCCCGGTATGGCCAAGCGTGTCAAGGCGTGCGACTTGTAATCTGAAGGTGGCGAGTTCGCATCCCCGTCGCGCCAAACATGCTCGCCCTTTCAGCCGTGGGGGCGTTATAATGTGCCGGTCAATCCCACTATTCGTTGTTAAAAGAGTAGCCCAACAGTTGGTGATGGATGGTATTGACTAGTTACCTTCCATCTAGTCTTACACTGCTAAATTAGGGACGGCTAGCACAGATAGCCCTCGAGTAGCTTTGTGCAAAATTCCAAAAACAAACAAACTTTTACTACTTCCACAGCATCCAAAGGCAACCCGCTCCAAAGACCAACCACCTTGTTAGAAAAATAAAACTTGTTTAGTTGGAGATGACTTCTACCTCGCCAAAATTTATATTTTCATCCGCTAGTACTGTGACTCTCATCATTAAGTGCGATAAAAAGATTATGCTTCAACACTATCAGTTCCCCTAAAATATCAAACCTTAAACACTATAATCTGATCTTTTCTAGCTCTTAAACTATCCTCCTGTCACAAACTCTCTACGTCAAGTACCATTAAAGTAGTACTCTTCTGAATCCTTTCCAACAATTTAGTGCACTTTCTAATAAAAAGAACCCCAAAAGGAACCTAATACTCCAAATGTGACGTAACCAGTGATCTATACAGTGGAAAATATAACCTTTTTACACTTGTATTTAATACTTCTTTAGATACAGCTTAAAGTCCTATTTGTTCTACCACTAGCAATATCACTTTGCTTGGATGGCTGATCAATCATTGTACTAGGATCCCTTTTTTCCTGACACTGTAAAAGTTATTCCTCTCCAAAGAGTCCTTAACATGTTAATGCAGTTTCAAATACTAACTAATGAATGTGTATTTAATGTTGAATATCGGTACTGGAGGCTGTTTGTGTCAAGATGTGTTATATACCATGGGGTAGAGCATTTAAGACTTTCACAAATATGTTTTGCTTTGTGACATAAAGCGTCCGTAATAGGTTAATACAGTTTGAAAGATTTGCGGAACATATGTATTTATTAGATTCTCCAGAAATAAATGTCGGAATTCTCCCGATGACATTTAGAAGTTGAATTTTGAGTAACTTATCGTTGGTTGGTTGGTTTAATCCAACGTTTGTCTCTTACAAGGTGTCTTAATTCTCTGCTGTTTCAACTACGCTCAGAGTACGTTTCATGGCAGCATAGACAAGAAGAGCTTTCGTCTGATTTTCTTCTACTACTTCAACTTGAACATAAAACTACTGAAACTACACAGAACATCAACCAGGCATTCGGCTATTACTGAACATACAGTTGAGCGTTGGTTCCAAAGGTTTCGGCATGGAAATAAAGTCTTGAGGAAGGTCGTGGAAGGAAGTCGACCTTAGATGAAAACGCATAAAGGAACGCAGTTAAGACAGACCCTTACACAACAGTACGTGAGTTTGCAGAAAAGCTAGGCACAAGCAAATCAAGCATTGCCAACCACCTGAGTGCGATTGGAAAGACGAAAAAGTTGGATAAGTGGGCTCTGCGTGAGTTGACTGAAGATCATCCATTGTAAAGAATGTTTTTTTTTGAGGTCAACATGGTTGGCCTCTGGAATTATAGGAGTAAACGTTCGTATGTAATTTATGCATTTAATTAAGAGATAGATAAATATTTAAATGATAATGGCTGATTTTGAAATTTATTTTAGGAGTAATTTAATTTAGTGGATAAGGCAGCCTAGATAAATCAAAATTGATGACCTTGATGTTTCTGTGATTTAGTTTTCTTTTTCTGTGTTAATTAATTAGGAAAGAAACTCCTAAGTTGTAAGACTAAGAGACATTAACTTAAAGTTTATTCTGTTTTCTTGACCTTAATTTTAATGTTTACTTATGTTTATTATATTGCATAATGCTAAAACCAATTCATTTAATTTGATTTTAAATTAATGGCTGAAATAATTGCATACTGTAACCTGATTTGTAAGTATGGTTATGTAAACCATAATTAATTATTAAAAAGGAAATTAAAAAACAACCCTTTCAAACACGTATTGGAGAGTGTGCAAGCACTCTCTGAATAGAGATGGCGTAGATGCTTGTATTAAACTTTTATTAAAGTAGTACCAAAAGTCACTTGGATTTTCTTCTGCACAGATCATCTAAAGCTTGCATGTGGAGAATAAATTCCCTACAATACTGGCAAAATAAATTAAACAAGAATTTCATATTATAGAATGTTACTCTGTTGTAAAATAGTCAGGAAAGTAGTATTCTGAAGTTAACTCAAGCAAAGGTGAAATAATGAAAGTTGAGATTCTATGTAAGCACCAGGCTTTCAGTATACAAAGTGATATGTCCACTACTATCCCTACTTGTTTGATTCCTTTTTTTCAAGTTCGGTAGTCAGCTATCAGTAGCCTTTTTCTTTGGCGATCATTTTCTTCTTAATACCTGTTTGCTCACTATTGCTGCGAAACAATAAGTAACAGTCTAAGAAGATAAGATTAGCCAGGGTTCGAAATTTTCTAGTTAAAGCCGGACATGTCTGTTAAAAAATCAAGTGTGACTGGCACTTTCCCATCTATCACCGGTGGTCATATTTCTAACATATCGGACACAAATACACCGTCCCCTCAAAAATAAGTGAGACAAAAGCTGTGTAAGCACAGCCCAAAGATTTTGCTTAAAAGTATATTCTATAAAGAGTGGAAAATAACTTGCAAAATTTAAGATTTAATTTAAGACAAAAAAAAAGCAAATTTTAAAAAACGGTATGAACGCTTACAAAATGCGCTTTTTAGGTCGCCTTATCCGTGTCGTCCCGGATAGTCACGTGACTACTAAACATTCACGACGATCTGTGACCATGGCGTCTGATAGTAAAAAAACGGGAAAGTTTCACGATCTATTTCAGTTTGGTTTCACGAGCAAGACTAATGAATCAGAAAACAATACTATGGAACCCCAAGTGAAAAAAAACCCAAGCTTGTTGACCCAAGCCTAAGTGTTAAAGCAAAAACTGTTACCGCTGGTACTGGCGCTAAGCCTACTCGTCGTTTCCAGGATGAATGGAATAGAGGTCGACCATGGCTGGAGTATAATAACGCTACCGGACTGATGTTTTGCTCAATTAGCCAGGAATAAGACCAAAATAGTGGAAGGCAGAAGAATACCTTCATAATAGGATCTTCCAACCTGAGAGCAAGTGCTGTTAAGGAGCATGAAAACAGTCGCGCCCACAGTCTAAAGTTGTCAAGCTAAGACAGCAAAAGAAACACCTAATTTAACTCCCATGATGAAAGAATTGAGCAAACTTAACCAGACGAAAAAAGATCGTTTGCTTGTGCTGTTCAGGACTGCCCTTTATATGGCTTTGAATGCGAACCCATTCAGCGATTTTCAAGAGCTTCTGTTGCTGCAGGAGCACAACTTTGGTATGAACTTAACAGAACATTATGACAATGACAAACAAGCAATTATCTTTACGAAGTATATTGCAGAAACAATTAGAATTAATGTCAGATCTCGTCTGCACACCTCATTATTCTTTGGCATTATGACTGACAGATCAACAGATACTGCCAACACTGAGCAGGAGATAGTCTATGTAAGATACTTGGACAGTGAATGTTACCCTGTAACTCACTTCCTGTGTCTTCAGTCAGTTGAGAAGGCTGATTCTGAACATTTGCTACAGGCACTTAGTTCAGGTACAGGTTTCTTAGTTACCTGGGATGAGAATTTTCTGGATTTATCCTGAATTCCTAATTAAGAAAAATTAAAATGGACAATATTTGATGTACTTTTGTGTTTTAATTCAGGTTTATGTAGTCATTCCATTTATATGCAAAAACGGCTCGTTTGGGCTGAGAAAACACTTTACATAGAAGAGCGAACAACGTTTCGACCTTCTATGTAAAGTGTTTCAACCCAAACGAGCCGTTTTGCATATAAAAACTCAACAAGTGGGTTTCTCGTCATCAAGTGGGTTTCATTCATCACTGATAGTCATTCAAAAACTCAAGCATTTTTCAATTGATTTAAACCAAGAAGAACCATGTATTTACCACTTCCAGAATTGGAGCTTAACCTAGCACAACTTGCGTAATAGATAATGGAGCAATTGAATTTTCCAAAGTACAGATTTACTTCTTTTTTTTTTTTTTTACAGAAAGTAACTAATATTGGGTACTAATTTTTTGTACTTGCAGCATTGTCCATATATGGCAAGTTTCCCGACTGGCTTGAACAATTGTATGCCTGACAGCTGATGGGGCAGCTGTCAATTTTTGCACAAATAAAGGGCTAGTCAATAGATTGAAGGCATAAAAACGTTATTTGATAAGGATCCACTATGTTAGTCACAGATTGGAACTTACAATTAAGAAGACCATCAAGGACATCCCTTACCTTGATTGTATCCAAACCTTTTTAGAAAACCTATGGAAGTTTTATGACAACTCACCACAGAACTGGGCTAGCTTCAAAGAAGATGGTAAAGCCAACAAAAGGGACAGGAACCCAGTGGATGGCTTACAAAGAACATGCTCTGGAGTCAGTTTCTCATAACTAGCCAGCTTTAGCAGAGCATTTGTATCAAGTAAAGCTGCATGACAAAGGGGAACGTGGACAGAAAGCTGCAGGATTATACAGTACTTTGACAAGCCTTAAATTCATCCTGTACATGGACATACTCTTGGCAGTTCTGGCTGTTTTGACATCTCTTAGTCTCAAAATGTAAGACAATTCTGCTACTGTGAACATTGTTTCTGACAAACTTGCTGTTTGCAAAGAAAAGCTGGGCAATCTGAATCATGTTGAGAGATCCCAGAAAATTGTTAAAGAGCTCACAACATGTGAACAAATTGGCAAGTTGTTACTTAGAGGAAAGATGAATTCTATTAGTGGTCAGACAAAGGCCATAGGCTCAAAAAGTGCCACAAAAGAGACAGTTGCTCAATCCGTGGCTGAAGAAACTGAATGAGAGATTTGAAGAATTTGATAAGGATTTTATTGGTGCCTTTCAAATTTTTGAACCAAGCAAGGAGGCATTGTCATCTTATGGCCATAATGAACTCTAGACACTTTTGGACCACTTTGGTGCTCTGCTAGAAGCTAAGGGTTTCAACATTGCAGTTGATATTTGCCAAGCTGACTTACACGAGACACTGCTCAAAGCTGCAAGATTTGCCAAATCAGAGGAGTCCCTGGCTATTAGTGCAAGTGGATTGTGGGCTCACATATTAAGTCAAATTACTGTTGAGGATGGTAAACCTTTCCCTGGATCAATAGTGTTGGCCTTGGTATGCCTCATGCAGGTGATTTCCATGTCATCTGCTGAACCAGAATGTGGATTTTCCCAGATGGCAGTTATTAAGGATGACTGGTGGTCCAAACTAATAAATGATTCTCTTAATGACTTGATGACAATAAAATTAACTAAGTATAAGAGCTGTGATCTTGCAAGCACAGAATTACTGTGCAAGTCTGTAGAAGGACAGTAAAAAAAACATGATTTGTGAGTCCACATGGAACTCACACACGTAGAGACAAAAGAGATACTGATGTCTTAGTGCTGGATGACCAAATCTACCAGTCTGATTGATGTGTCATTTTTAATGGATACAAGGCTTGTTGCCACTTGCTTTGAAATAATGTTTCAGTGCCATAAATAAAATGATTCTGTTTTATATAATAATTGTCTCTACTTGATTTCTTGTTTTCGGTAATGTCCAGTGACAATTTTGAGGTGTCCTGCTAAAATTTCAAATGTCCGGCAAGTTTCACTGTCCAGCCGGATGTGTCCTGCTGAAAATTTAGAATATTTCTACCCCTGCTAGCAATTGACTTTTAGGTTATTGCTATATTATATTTGCAAGTAGAACTGCTTTTCCAATTTCTACTTTAATGGTATAAAGTGTACTGAAATACATATCTCAGAAATCCATCATTTTCAGGGCAATGCTATTTGGCTTTGGGCCTAACTCGTTTTTCTGGGGTATAAACAAGGACATTGTCATTTTTGCTTAAGGAGCATCAAGGCTATTTGGAAGGAAAAATGACAGACTACAAACATACTTTGAAAAACATTGTCTATACAGCTATTTAAACATCAGTGGTAGTAAGATAAAATGAACAAAACATTTTTAAGTCCTGGAAAAGTATGTTGCAACCTTCTAAATGGATCAACAATATAAACAGATATTTAAGATAGAGACTAGATGCCATATGCATAATTAGAAAATCTTCTGTTCACTTTAAAACTTAGCTTTATATTCAAATGTAGCTGGGTAATTTGTCTTTTTGTAATCAATTATCGATATGTATTTCAGAAACTGTTTTTTGGTGTGCTGTGTTGGCTTATCCTTATGAGTTGTTTATAAATATAAAATATAATTGTTTTTCACACAATATGTATGTATCAGAGAGGAAGTTTTAAGTTATGATTTAAAACTACATTAACAAAGCATAGTATGGTGTATTTTAATAATGTAAAGATTGTATGTTCTGCACTATTAAAATTAATTAAATACAACTAGGTATATAACAAAATAATTCACTCTTTCTGTAGTTTTCGGAGGTAGGTTTTATTATGTTTATGATACCTTAACAAAGTATGTAAAATATTTTGATTAAATTTTAGGCTTATGTTGGTATTCCAAATGGATTCATTGCCATGCTGTAAAATATTTACTTATCTGGCAGCTATTATTAATTGGTTTAAGTTTTACATGGTAAGTTTTTCTCTCAAATGCATATTATTCTAAGTTAACCTATCATTGAAACTGTGTTCTGTCTTAAACATTATGGTTTGTAATTGAAGTTAACATGAAAATGCTTACGTGCAGTAATATCAAATATTAGAGAGTGAAAAAAAATATTCTTTTGCTAACCATTCATCTGAATAAAAAGAAATTACTGCTTAGTGTTTACTGATAGATATTTAGAAGCACAGTTAATTAATATGTATTTTGATAGCTATATTTTCTCTCCTTGTATTTTTGTACTGAATATAAATGGCTTTTTTTATAATTCTAAAGAAAACTAAATATATTTACAGAAATATGTTTACAAAAATAATAACATACAATTCTACATTGCTAACAAGCTAGAATATACATTGTATACAATATACTAGGCATATGTACATGATTACTGGCATGTTATAATGCTAGTTGACCAGCTATTGTAAGATATACTGTGAGGACATTTCATAGAATCAACACAGAGTAGACTCAGTAAGGCCAACAAATATCACCCATCCAGCTTGATGTGAACCTTGCATATTAAGAGGTTGCAGCCTTAAAGAGATTGAGTTTCCAAGGATAATGTTTGAGAATTTAAGATTTGTAAAATTTCTAAAAGAGTTTTGGTTTCACAATTATTTTACCAATTTTAAAGTTCAAGGCTTGTTTTCAGAAATTTGTAACTGAAGCAACTGTGTGGCATAAATGAAGCATATTATTCTAAACAGAATTTAATTATATGTGGTGGACCTTGCATATTGTGTAACCTTTACATGCTTTTCACTTTGAATGCAGAACTGGAACAGTAACTTTGTAGTTATTAAGCTTTCATAATCGCTTTTCACAATTTATTCTATTAATGATGTTACAGGGGCTATGTTTTGTGACACAGCTTTTGTTAATTTGTTTTCAGTGAATACCAGTTCCACTAGTTCAAAACATTCTCTCCTTTTATTCACCAGTACAGTGGTTATGATATCAATGCATGTGATTGTTTTTTTATTATCCCCCCTACAGTCATTAAGGAAAACTTGGCAACAATGATTGTCATGCTAATATAGATACTTCCTTCATTTTTGAAAAATGGACTAATGAAGAATTATTTAACATTTACCTTATTAATCCTTTTATATTTCTAAATGGTTTAAAACAACTATAAATGAATGGTTAGGTATATTATTATAAATGTTTGTAGTTTAATAAACTTGAAATTTCTGTCATGCCTAAGTCCAACAATACACATATTACAGATGACCCTGCTCTTCCCAGATGTTGTAGTTGATCAGTATGGAAACGAGGGGTTTTGGACAGTTGTTTATAATCAAGGCTTTGAGATGGTAATTAACTATCAAAAGTCTTATGCATTTTTGGCATATAAGAACAGTCATGGAAATGTCACCAGTATGCATGATCGCACCCTGCCTGGTTGGTCACATGATGTTTTTGGCAACAACTGGGCTTGTTATGTAGGAAAAAAAATAACTTCATTACCACCAAAGCACTGTGTAGAAAAACTAATTAAGTCCCCAGAAATCTATCATGTATGGAAATGAATATTTACTTAATAGTATTGAAATAAAGTAAAACTCTCACTACTCTCAAACCCTTTAAAAGTGAAATCCTGACATGTAAAGTTATTATTTAAAGTACTTGAAACATTCTTTATATGTTTTATGTTATACATCAAAAAAATGAATTTATATCCTGTTGTCATATTAAATAAATGGTATTGGATTTACTTAACATATATCTTAGTGTTGGTTTTTTAACTTTAAAAAGTAATGTTCAGTTTCTAATGGTGAAATGTCCTTTCAAAGACAATTTCTAGCACAGATAGCCCTTGCGTAGGTTTGCACGAAATTCAAAAACAAAACAAAAATAAAAAATTTTGATTTGGGTGTTTAAAATATGAAACGCTTGGTTATAATCAAGATGGGTAATTAAATGTTGGACTGATAAGAGGGGAAATAGAAATGTGAGTAAGAAAGTAAAGTTTGGAAGTCCACATCCTGACTTGGTCTTCACAATTATATCTCTACTAATTACAAAATTGTGGGATATCGTCCTTGATAATTTAGTGTATAGATTATTTATTTAATTTTTTTCAAATTGGTATTTATACAGAAAGGTTGCATATTGTTTGGGTTAATTTCTTTGAGTATTTTTGGTGAGTGGAATAACATACTTAACCTTGCTTATCCTTATATGAAAAAGTGTATGTTGAACACATACACATGTAGTGATAAATGTTGTTCAGTTACTTTACTCTTTGAATTAAATAGTTTGTGAAAAAAAAATGTTGAATATTAATTTCCATTATGTTTTTTGGCAAAATATAGGTTGGAGAAAAGTTTGCACAAGACAAACTTTGCCTTTCTGCATAAAATCAACAGTAAGTCATCCTCCTGGAAAGCACATTGGTATCCAGAGTATGATAATTTAACCATATCCCAGCTTTTGAAGCAAAGAGGTGGAAGAAAATCTTGTGTTAGTAAGTAATGTATTTTTTTTCTCACAAAGATGAAACTAATTTGTTAGAGTTTGCTTGAAATAAATAAAGCTTTGCTTTGTAAATAAAACTGTATTATTACATTTGGTAGTGTATGCAATAATAAGGAAAGATTTTGAAAAAAATTGTGTGAATGATAAATTTAAAAAAACAACATCCTCAGTGATATCTTGTTTTGTAAATTTTTACAAATTCATGAATGAATCATAATTATAGGAAGTTTTATCACTCTTTGAATTTCCTTGTTTAAAAAAATAAGATTATTTGAGATGCTGATTAAAGCTTGGCAGAGAAAAAGGTAACAGATGATTTTATTCAAGTTTACAAGATTAATTAGTAGAAGTGTAGAAATGCCTCTCATTTCTTTGTGTTGTATTCTGAAAACAACAGAATGAGAGGACAAAAGTTTAATCTTTGAAGTAAGAGACTGTGCTTTAGTCAAGATGTATTTAATTTTTAAATAAATTGCTGTTGGCAAAAGTAGGGACTAACACTTTACAGGAGTTTAACAATGGAATAGATGATTTTCTGAAAAAGTAACAATACTTTTTATTGGTCATTTTGTATTGTTATAATGTTAGGATTAATAACAACAAAATAAATTAGTTCAAGACTCAGTTTGTTACAGAAAACTAATATAATGAAAAATACTAAACTCTATGAGACTGAAAATCTTGATAACAAAAATTTAAATTCCACGTTAACGAGCCAATTTTTAACTATTATATGTAGCATTACTTGCTTAACTTACTATTCAATTAAAATATGTTGTCAGGAAGGATGAAATGTTTTAGGCTGCAAATCAGAAATCATAAAATTTTTTTAAAAGAGTGTTGATGATGTGTAATAGAAGTTCTCAGTGTCTGCTTCTTAAGATAGCCATGATAACACATTTTTCTATACTGTTCTTTGACTATGTAATAATCCTAATATAGCAGGCCTAAGGCAGCTCATGTAACAATTGGAATAAAGATGCTTGCTGCTCAACTATCAGAAGAGTTTGATTGGAGGAACATTAATGGTGTTAATTATGTTTCTTCAGTGAGAAACCAAGGTTTGTCCAAAGTTATATTACTGTAAATTTTTGAAAGTTTTTGACAGAATTGACAGAACAGTTCTGTCTTCCTCAGGTATCGATGTTCTGTTGAAACATACTGTGTAACTCACTATTATGCTTATAAATTGTTTGCCAGTGTATTATTATAGAAGCATAATGTTTCCATACTTGAGAAAGTGTTTTTATTGTGCTATGTGCTTATTGATTTTTACTTATTGACAGAACAGTTCTGTCTTCCTCAGGTATCAATGTTGTGTTGAAACATACTGTGTAACTCACTATTATGCTTATAAATTGTTGCCAGTGTATTATTATAGAAGCATAATGCTTCCATACTCGAGAAAGTGCTATGTGTTTATTGTTTTACAAATTATAAACTGCATGTCATTAACTCACTGAGTCCATACTGGATTATGTACTTCTGTGAGGAGCAAACATTTAGGTACATCACCTTTATGCATTATATTTATACAGGAAGCTGTGGAAGTTGCCACTCCTTTGCTTCACTAGCAATGATTGAATCTCGACTACAAATTATGACAAACAACAGTGTTCAAGTACAGTTGTCTCCACAAGATATTATCAGCTGTTCTGAGTATTCACAGGGTAAGCTAGTTGATTATAGTATTGAGATCTTAATTTTGGTTTTGACTGGTAAAATTATATGATACAAATGTTGAACTTTGATTTGTTATAACACAACTTTGTTACAAAACTAAAGCTTTATGTGAATGTTAACCGGTTTTTTTCTGTTCTGTAAGGAAAATGGTATGGACAACAAGGGACCAATAGTCCTTTAAGACTTTCTCAGTATACTACTTCCAAGAAAAAATGTAAACATTAAATCCACTCTGTAGTGTTGGGAATTATCAATTCTTATTTTAATTCCATTAACTCGCACAACACAGCTTGGTCAATTTGACCTACTATGTGACCTCTTTTTACTCATTTAAAGTCTTTATATACTTAATACTTCTAATTTTTAATATGGTGTATATATCTTCACAAAATTTGGCAAGCTTTCAGTTAACAATATGCCTTTCACTTACAAATAATCATATTTTTATTCAAGAAATAAACTAAAATAAAACTTGGTCCATGAATATATTGAGTATGTTTTAAATAAGTCGGTGTGCAAAGTAATTTTTTTTATCAAGATTAAAAATACTTTCCTAATCTCAAAATATCTTTGTGTAATCCCTAAAATCTCCTAAATACATTCAGGTATTTTTTACTCTAAAACTATATTTTGTTAATTTTTCTCTATCTTATTTCAAAGTGAGATAGGTCAGTTTAATCGAACTTGTAACAACCAAAAGAAAATAAAAATAAATCTAAATTACTCTATATACTATACTATACTAATGCTATACTAATTGGTATAGCTTAAAGAAAGAGTAGTTCAATAATATTTTGAACGTAAGATCTAAAACTGTCATATGCAGTAAAGGATATCTGGAGTGAGAAGGTTAAACAATTTTATTATCATTGTAAGTCTGTTAAAGTCGCATCACAATATAGTTTATAATTCAAATTTTAATTTTTTAATATTAATATAAATATATAGATTATATTTATAGATATATTAAAATATATAAAATGATAAAAAAAGCCAAATATATATTTTTGTGGGTCGTGGCATATATCTTCTTGTCTTAATGCTCAGTTTATGTTATTGTATCTCTATTGTACAATGTCTGTAGTAGTTAATGAATTACAAACTCAAACTTCATATACTTAAAACTAGAATACAAAATTAAAACCTACCACTTGTTTTGATTTGCTGAGATATTAATGTATATTACATTCTTTTGAAACCTCTTGTCTACTCACTCTTACTTTTCTTAAGAATGTCTTTATAACCAATAGAAAATGAACATTCTAAGCTATGTAAATCTGAGTGTTGTTTGTAAGTGCCTTGATGGGAAAACTTCTGTTTGACTGGAAAATTTGAAATCTGTTGACTAAGTCATTACTCTGAATAGAAATTTTAATCCACATGTAACTTACTTAGAAAGCCAGATAATTTGCATTAATCTTATATACCAGTATAATAATTTGATACTTTTTTGGATTTATATGATTTACATTTGAAATTTTCAAAAATTAACCCATTTGCAATGAGTTTGTATATACATTAAATATTTACACTCTAACTTTTGTATATGTATCTTCAAAAAATATGGCAGACTTTTAGTAAAGATTACATATTTTTTGTAAACAAAAAATCAGATTTTTTAATGAAATATTTTTACTAAAGATTTGTTTGAAAATATCTAGTTTGTTTGGTTACTAGAACGAGTGTGAAGTGATTTCATGTTATGATTAAAAACTGTTCTTTGTGTCCAAAACCTGGAATATTAGTATAATCTCTAAAACCTCCTAAATACATTTCAAATGTCTGTTTTCAGTAAGACTTTATATTTTATTATTTTCTATACCCTAACTATTTGGGGTCTGTCAATTGACTGAACTCATAACCATAAAAAAAACAAAAACGAAATATATATAAATTACATTT
This sequence comes from Tachypleus tridentatus, assembly GCF_004210375.1. Classification (NCBI taxonomy): domain Eukaryota; kingdom Metazoa; phylum Arthropoda; class Merostomata; order Xiphosura; family Limulidae; genus Tachypleus; species Tachypleus tridentatus. The sequence goes on along the minus strand of NC_134829.1, from coordinate 9,782,412 downwards.
TTTCATGCTAGAATGACTACATATTATAACATGAAGAAACAAATGTTCGGTCTAAGTAGCTTAAGTCTCATAACATTATATATTTATAATTTTTCATTACATTGACCTTCTAGTCATGCCTAGCTAATATTGCACAATTTGTATTGACATGCACATACACACACATTACCATATCCAACAGTACAAAACTGAAATTTAGTCTCAACATAGTGGCCCATAAGTCCCTCCCCATCCATATGTTGTTATGTTATATTCAATTACACATGTATTATAAATTTGTTTCTTTTTTTTTCTTCAGAGAAATATGGTCAATGTAAGCCCATTTTCACTTGAAGATCATATTGTGACAAGTACGCATAACATTATGCAGCAAGAATGAGGGACAGCAGACAGATACAGTGGATACATAAGATATATGGATGGGTGGGGACTTACAGGCCACCCTGTACATAGTTACCCTGTCTTGGCTGTATTTTAGTGGACTAGTATTTTGTAATATACAGTAACATTTAAATTATTATACAATATATAATTATTGCAAATTATAATAAGTTATTAAACAAAATAAAGAAGTGAAGCGAATGATTATCTCTTCCAGCTGTAACCTTTATACTTGGTTGCTGTTGGGCATAGGTTGCTAAGCTTTTTAAATCTCACAGGTGGGAGATATCAACAATTGTTTTAGGTTGTATATACATTTGAATAACCAAAAATTCATAAATAACTATACTGATACTATAGAATTCCACTATAATTAATTAAGTTTAGTGACTACGTTGTGGCTAGGTCTAATAAAAAGTATGAAACTGCAAGCAGACAAAAGACACAACCAACCTTCTTAAAATCTTGGTTTGAAAGAATGATAGCCTTTTCACAGTTTAAAGTGGCTGAAAAACATATCAGGGAATACATTCTAAGCTGTCAGTTGGTTATTCAGATGTTATATATTGAAGTAAGTGTATGTAAGGGACTGTTTCTAAAAATGGAAAAGGGTGAATAAGGCAACTGTGTTTGATTCAGTACATAAGCCATATCTCAGCAACATAAAAAGATGTTTTTTATTTTATATTCTAGTTTGTCAATATTTGTAGCTTGAGTTCCTAATTGGTACGAAATTATAGATTTAATATTTTGACATAACAAACATTAATTTTAACCAGTGCTGCATTCAGTATATCACACGACTCACTAAAATCTATATTTAGGTGTGTTCTTTTAATATTTACTTTCAAATTAAGAAATTAACTCCAGTATTAAAGTTTGAATTATAATCTGCAATTTGTTTCTAAACTTACTGACATAAATTCATAAAATAATAGATTAATAAAATTTGGAATTTAAGTCAACAAATGCAGTGACATGTCCTTCAACCTGTGGCCCATCACAAAATGGTTAATTTGTCTTTTCTCTTTACTTGAGAGAATAAACAATGCTTATGGTGAGACATGTATGATGTGCAAATACAAATCAATTTTGTAACACTGCATTTACTAGAAGTAATTACTTTTCTATTTTTAGAAAACATGAATAAAAATTAAGTATTTATATCTAAATAATAATATATACACTATTTACCAAAATCTTAAGGCTAATGAACATAAAGAAAAAATTTGCATTTTGCATTGCTAGACTCAACCACTTATTTGAGTAGAACTTCAAAAGATGAAAATAAGTAAAAGGAAAATAAAGATAAAAGTTTTTAGCATTTAATAAGGAAAATGTGAACACTATGAAATTAGTCTAAATACAAGCTGGTCAAAAGTTTTAGACCATAATGAAATGAAGCATTAATCAGTAAACACATAACGAAATTTAGTCATTTGTGTTCAAGCATTAGCATTGTCAACATCTCCCACTGAAATCTCCTGTGTTACATTGGATAAAAACATGGCAAAGGCTAAAAAGTTGGCAGAATTTGAACGGGGCCAGAATTGTCGAGCTGCAAAAGCAAGGTCTCTCTCAACGTGCCATCGTTGGTGAGATTGGGCGTAGTAAAACTGCTGTTGCAAATTTCTTAAAAGACACTGACGGATATGGAATGAGAATTTTAAGTGGTCTGCCCAAGAAAATTTCGCCGGTGTTGAGCAGGAGGATTCGACAGGTTGTCCGGCAAGACACCAGCTGATTGTCAAACCAGATTTAGGCCCTTACGGATGCAGAATGCAGCTCAAGAACAATAAGATAGCATCTTCAAGAGAAAGGCTTTAAAAACTGTAAACATTTTTAAAGGCTACACCTCCTTCCACACCACGAAACAGCTCAGTTAAACTTTTCTGAGAAGCACCAAACATGGGATGTAGAAAAGTGAATGAAGGTTTTGTGTCTCTGCTGAGAAAAAATTTAACCTGGATGGTCCAGATGGCTTCCAACGTTACTGACACGATAAGGATATCCCACCGGAGACATTTTCTACACGACACAGTGATTTGGGGTCCTTTCTCCCTCTATGGAACAATGGAGCTTCAGGTTATACAGGGTTGTCAAACAGCAGCTGGCTACATTGATATGTTGGAGAGAGCATCTTTATTGACTGAAGGCTCTTGCTTGTGTGGAAATGACTGGATCTTTCAGCTAGACAATGCTGCAATCCACAATGTCCACAGGACAAATGACTTTTTCATGGCGAAAAACGTGATTCTTTTGAATCATCCAGCGTGTTTGCCCGAGCTGAACCCCATTGAAAATGTTTGGGGGTGGATGGCAAGGGAAGTCTATAGAAATCTATGTCAATTCCAAACAGTGCATGATCTTCGTGAAGCCATTCCAACCAGCTGTCTGCAAACGCTTATATCAAACATGCCAAAGCAAATGTTTGAAGTTATTTGCAATGATGGCTGTGCGACTACTGAGACCTCTTGTTGGGCATTTCCTACCCTGTTTAGGACTTCTCTTTGGTATGGTCTTAAACTTTTGACCAGCTAGTATTTAGGCTAATTTCATAGTGTTCACATATTCCCTATTAAATGATAAAAATGTTTTTTTATTTTTAAATTCCCTTTTCTTATTTTCATCTTTTGAAGCTATAGTCAAATAAATGGTTGAGTCTAATAATGAGTTACTTAATTATTCTAAATTTCAATTTCTGAATTTAAAAGATGTGTGAAGTGAAAGTCCATTTTGTAGACATTTCTCTGTTAAAGTATGGCTTTAAAATGCAAAGAAATTTATACCTTTATAAGGATATATTTGCTAAAGTTTTGATTAATGTTACAATTGTTCATTCCTTTTGTAACCTATGTTGCTGATTTGTTCATCTCATCATTTTAGAAGAATCAGTGTGAAAGTTACCTCTTAATTCTTTTTTAATTTTAACTTGCAGGCTGTGAAGGAGGATTTCCATACTTGGTAGCAGGAAAATATGCCCAGGAGTTTGGCCTTATACCAGAAAAATGTAACCCTTATAAAGGAAAAGATGAACCATGCAGTGAAAAAAAATGTGCTCGATACTATATAGCTGATTATAGTTACATTGGAGGATTTTATGGAGCGTACGTATTGAAACATTACCAAATCATTTAATACTTTGAGCATTTTTTACAAAGTGAAATTACTGCTTTGGTAAAATATTTTACTTGAATTTTATTAAATGTTTAAAGGCCTTGCTTTTGCTTATTTCAAAGATATTAAAGTCATTTTCCTTTACCTTTCTTTTGTACAGATTTAACTATTTCTAAACTAGTCCAGCAGCATCAGACTGCCTTCAGTTATTTCCTACATTGGACAATCACACATGGGTTTTCTTTTACATTTTTGAAAACCATATGCATGTACTTTTGCCACAAGCAGAGATTGCATCCTGTTCCTGAGCTTTTGCTCAGTGACAGTGTTCTTCACATAATGCCAGAAACAGAGTTCTTGGGACTTGTTTTTGACTGCAAACTGGCTTTTATTCCACATATCAAGTAGCTTCATATCAGGTGTACCAGGGTGATGAAACTTCTTTGCATCCTCTCCTCCATCTTTTGGAACACCTTTATGCTAAAGACCTATCATGCCCTTATAAGATCAAAACTAAGTTACAAGTCTCTGGTCTGTGGTTCAGCCAGGTCTTCAGCACTTAACATTCTGGACCATGTTTGCCATCATGAGCTCTGGCTCTACCTGGGGACATTCTGCACTTTGCCTGTCCAAAGTTTATACACTGAGTCTCATGAACCACCTCTCCATCTTCGACATCTGAGATTTTGTTTTCCATCTTCAGTGGGCTGTTCTATTCAGTAACAGATAATCCATTATTCCCCCTTTTGGTCTCTGCACCTGGATACACATAACCAATTTGAGTTCAGCACTGGATGACATTTCTGAGTCCAGTGTTCAGCCCATTCCTTCATGGTATGTTACCATTTCTACATGTGATGTTTTTCTAAGTCATCTAGAGAAAGTGGATATTCTAGAGTGGAAGTACCACCTTCTCTTATTCAAACATTTCTTGAACTAGTCCTCTGTAGCTATTAATATGGATGGTTCGAAATCACCTGCCCTTGTGGGCTGCCATGGTTTGCCATGGCTTTGTGGTTGCACACAGACTCCCCTTTACAGTATCTGTGTTCTCTACCAAGTTGTATGTTACCTCTCTTGCCCTTGATCATGTAGCAGCTAACCAACGCTTTGACTGTACTGTTTGTACAGATTCTCTTAGCTGTTGTTGCCTTGTGCCATTAAACACCAAACAACCAAATCTAAACTAGTCCATCTTATTGAATATATTGTTACCTGTGGACATGCAATTTAAGAGATATTTAGAAAAATATTTGTTTTTAACTAATCAAATGTTTTTCTGTTATAAAAGATGTAAAATATTGGTTTGTTTTAGAATAATAGCCTCATCCAAAATTTGAGTTTTCAGATGGAGTAAAGTATTTTCAATCTTAAAATCAAAGTTACTTTCACAAATAATCAACATCCCAAAAGAAAACATTTACAAGCAAATCTAATTGGAAAAAAACTGACAGTTGTCTACAAAATCTTTGGAATGTTTACTGACACAGTAAGTGATATAGGGTATTAACAGTAATTTAATTTTTATTGTGCATGTATAGCAACTGATGTTGGAAAGGATAGATCTGAAGAACTAATTCATAAGTACAGAGGCAATTAAGAAAAGGTCTATAAATCATATGCATCAAGGATACTACTGAGGCTTTGTTGTGGGGATATGGTTATAAGTAAGAGCAAGCAGATTGGCTATTTGGACTTGTGGATAAACTTAGTGGTATAAGAAACTCTGTTTCCTAAATGAATGGTTTATATTTAAATATGGTATAGGCTATTTTGTCCAAAAAAGTACTTATCTCCACTGAAAATACAGCTATTTCTCAATCTCCAGGATATCCACTCTGCTTATCCAAGCATTGAAAATACTTGCTTCAGTCTTCTATACCCCACTCAAATTCAGTTGACAAATTTGAAATTTCAAATTTCTCCATCAATTTCAGTCTGCCCCCTCTGTCTCTTGGTATTATATATAATCACATCATTCAGATAATGTAATCACTTAACAAATCATTCAGTACTGGTTTCTATCAGCAGGAGTGTTCTGCTTTTTCACTGTGACTTTCAACACAGTTGGCATTTCTTTTCATCTGTATTTATAAATTACTTAACAACAAAAAAATAGGTATACCCAAAGGTATGAATTACAATGTTAATGTTTCTACTATAGAGATCAACCAGACCTCTTTTCTTTCACTTCTACTGTTTGGGGTTTGTCAGTCCAAGCTATTTGTGATATGATCCATTATGAGAAGGAGATGTATATGTAGTCCAAGGGTGTGTCTCTTGGAGATTCTAAGGTGGCTTTTGCAAGTAAGCCAGAAACGACTGGCAAAAATGTGCAGTCACTTTTTTCTGGCTCCTTCTTTTATTATGTTGGCATCAACTGAGGATCATTCTGATCAGCCTCTTCCATCCTCTTTACTTTAATTGGTTACTTGAATTTGTGAGGTTTTGGGTCTCTCCTGTTGCATTTGACTCCACTACTTGCTTGTTAGCAGAAAATGCAGCAAGTGACTACTTGGATTTTCCTTCTCCTCCTCATTTTGCTGTTCATGCTGGGAGATTTGCTGCTTAGTTACATGACAGGATAGCCATACCTAGTTTCCACATTTATCAAATCAGCTTATCACTGCTAGGAGATTTTACATTCTCAATGGTTGGACCACCTTTTGGACCTGTGAGGCTCTAGATTGGAACCTGTAAGCTCTCTAAACAGATAAGTTTTCTCATGACTCTCTTGAGGTACTTATCTTCAATCCAACACTTGACTGAAGCCTATCAACATTCTCATCAGCCATTTGAGAGTGAGTTGAGGATTTTGTTGATGTATACCTCAGTCATATTCTCTGCTTCATTTTTTTCTTTGGTTTTCTGGCTGGTATGTTGTTGTTTGTAACGTTAGGCAGGCCGAGTGGTTGGTTTGGCTTAACTGTTGGAGCTTCAGCTAATACTACCTGTTACAATATTTATTTAAGTGAGGATACAGTGGACGAATGGAGCACACAGGCACTATCTCAAGGCTTTACAGTTAAAATAAATAAGTTCAAAGCTAAGATTTCATGAATAATTCTTGTATTAACTTTTCATATAATTAAAAGTTACATCCAATATACATCTTTTCAAATAGATTAACTTTTTTTTTTACTTCAATTAACACTTTTACTTAATATTCATTTAACCCTATACTACTCAATATGATAACTGATTCTTAGGAATAATGGCATTAGAATATTTACAAAGAGTTCAGACAAGAAACAGTTGATGGTCTCATTATGGTGATGGAAATGTCAAGATATTGTAGAGAAGTTGCATGAAGTTTAGAGGCAACGCCTTCCTAAGAAGAATTTCTTGGATTCTGGAAACAACTTCTGTTGTTCTGGGAGACGTCTTCACATGTTGGCTGTTCCCTGAGGTTTTTATATGGATTTTTTCTAGCATCCTCATGATCTACTAATAGTGTGCACTTTACCTGTAATTAGTTCTGATACTGGATTCTATTTTAATTGTATGCAACTGCTAACAACTAAAACAATCCCACTATTCCATTGTTCACAAGTGCCGACAATAAATCTCCAGCCTCTTACCTTGTATCTATAGTTGCATTCTTGTCATGGATAGTTAATCAAAGAGCCAGCTGGCTTCCATTTCAGGAACTTTTAAGATTGTTAGTTATCGATGCTTCTTAATTTTAGCCCATACTGTAGCATTGTGAAACTGTCAAAGATTCTTCCTGGTTCCACTTGTTAATGGAGCAGAAAGTTTCTCAACATGTTTTCTTTAGTCATTGTCATTCTACAGGGTGTTCAGAAAGTTACTGTGCACTCATGTATGTTTATTAACAGACAAAACTGCACATTGACTCTCCGAACACCCTGTATAATCATCGTTTTATACAGGTGTGTACTTATACTTCACTATATCCAGTGTCACACTTATTATATAAGGCATCTAAAATATCTAGCGATGCCTAACTCCTGCCTTCCTTAACATTTTTTTTATCTCTGATAAAAATTTCATCGCTAAAGCTCTTTCTTTCCATCCTTCTATCTTACATTGATCATCATTTACATCCTTCTATGAATAATGTATATATATGCCATGTATTCATTATAAACTTGTTCATAGTTATAGTAATGGTTAGTAAACACATTCAATGATACTAAATTGTACACACAGTATTCATTAGCTCTATAACACTTAACTATATACTATTTCATAGTAAAAAAGAAATTCCATAAGAAAAAAGGATTAATATTAGTATACCTTATATTAAGTTCAATCAATACATCGAATTGCAGGCCATTTGTAACAATCAAACAATGTCTTTTACTATTAGTTCTCGCCTGGTCTTTTAAAACTCGTACCAGAATGTCTTCACAGACTAGAGAAGTAATTACTTGTGCACTTCTATTTTACACACACTTTGTTTTCTCACCTAACACTTCTCCACTCATGTTGTCTTGTACTTGAATCTTAATGTCATAATATTGGTTTTCTTTTTATCTGTTATTAACTAACTGTTTTGTGGTAATATTTCATAGCTTCTCTTGTTATAGTCTGTAGGTAATTAATCTTGTTCTTTGCACATTGGTTCACAAACTTTTCATTTCTGGATTCTTCAACATTTTACACAAAAATAAATCCTATTAATTTTCCCAATAATTTTGATCTATATGTTTATTTTATGATTGACTTACCTCGCCAATATGTTAAACTAATTTAATTTTGACATCCAGCTATCATAAATCACTCGACATCCTAATTAGAGAGGTTATCAACACACTATTCAACCACTTCAGTGGCCTCTGAATAAAACAACTCTATATTGTTGCCTGGCTATGTTCTGGTTTCCGTTTTGAATTTACATAGCCCATTTAACTTCCAAAATGTTATTAGAGCCAATCTTTCACGTACTATATATAACATTATACTTTACTAGTATTACTACCAAGCATAATGTTACCATCACTGAATTAGTCCAACTTCCATTTATCTAACCTAATTTCTTCTGCTGTAGCTCTCAAGTCGCCTATATGCTGTTGAACTTCCTTGATACTTAATCCTGCTCTTGAATGGTGTAAGTTCTGGATAGTGTCTAATATGTTTGACAGTTCTTTAAGATTTTAATCTACATTTATATTCTGAATTAACTGTGACTCTTTCATAGTCAGTAGCTCTTGCCAATTGGGTATTCTTATGTTTAATGGGATTCCTGTCTATTTAATTTTACTTCTTTGGCCATGAGCAGAACAATTTGTAGCCAATTATGATTTCCACTATTCTGTAATTTAATTACTTTTGTTCGATAATCAAAGTGATTTAAATTTGATTTAGGGCATACTACCAATAAGGTAAGTTTATCTTTTACGTTAAGTAAACAAGTTCCTGGTTTAGGAACTAAATGGTTTAGGGATAATTTTAATCTTTTTACAAAATTCAGCTAACCTGTTTTTTTATTCCTGCAAATATTGCATAACTACAATAATAACAGGTCATAATAAGTGCTGAATAAATTTCTGAATTAGGGTGACATACTCTAATAGGACCTTTTATACATTTTAGCATTCTAAATAAGTTTGCTGGTCACTTGAAACAACAATATAGAGGTTATTATTTTCTATAGTTAGAGCTAATGAATGGTTTAATGTTAAAGGTAAGGGTACAATCCTATATAACTTAAATATTCTATCTCGTGCTTTCAAAGATATCAATAATATTTCTCAGTTTATCCCTCGCTGCAGCTGTCTTCACATCAGCCCACGTATAATACATGTAAATCTCTTTACTATGTGTTGGAATTACAAATTGTAAATGAGGAGGTAATTTCCTTTCATTTTTGTCTAATACGTTTTGTAATTTACTTAGAGGTACAAAGTATGAACTCAGTGATGTCGAGAAAATCCACTTGTAGAGAAATATATATGCAGAAACGGCTCGTTTGGGTTGAGAAAATATTTTACATAGAAGAGCGAACAACGTTTCGACCTTCTTCGGCCATCGTCAGGTTCACAAAGAAAGAGGTAACTGACCGAAAGCTGACCACATGTTTGAAAGGGGGTTGTGTAACTGAGTGTCGGAATGTAGAGGGCGGTGTTAGATGTTTGAATATATAATTCACCTATATCTTATTATATATTCAAACCCCCTTTCAAACATGTGGTCAGCTTCCGGTCAGTTACCTCTTTATTTGTGAACCTGACGATGACCGAAGAAGGTCGAAACGTTGTTCGCTCTTCTATGTAAAATATTTTCTCAACCCAAACGAGCCGTTTCTGCACATATATAGTATGAACTCATCCTTCTGTCTGCAGCTACATACAATGCTTGTACTAATTTAGCTAACTCAGTTCTACTATTTCCAACTGTAAATGATAATTATTGTGAATTATTTTGAATTCCATAATTGAAAACTAACATTTCATTTCCTGCCTTATGAAGTTGTCTGTCTTATTCTGGTATGTATCAAAGCATTAGTAATATTAACTTGTGCTTCAGACATTTTTCTAACTTCCTGGTCATGTAATTCAAGTGTCTGGTTTAATGAATTCATTATAGTTGCCTGTTCACCTATTAAATGAACCATTTCTTTAGATACTTGTCTTTGATGTTCTACTTTCTTATTTAATTCACATAAATTGTCTATGGGTGAGGTTTTGAAAAAAAATTTCAAGACATTTCCACCTGCATCTATTAACCCACCTTTTTGTTGAGGCCGATCAGAAATCAAAACAATATCTTTAATATCCTTTAATTAATTCTAATAAATCTTCTATCTCAACAAGACATTGTCTGACTAAGGTCTTATAGTTCTTAATTAATCCTTCCTGTAAGATCTTAACTAAACGTAAGATAGCTGTTTCTTGATTTGTCATATGAAATGACATTATATTTTCCAAAACGATTTCATTGAAACTTACATGAGTATTTATGTCAAATGATTTCTTGAATGATATTAATTTTTCTTATAATCAAACATACTGCAGAAATGGTATATCTTCAACAATTATCCACTTATCTCTGAATAATATAAAATTTCCTTTTTCAATAAAAATCATACATATCTTGTTTCTTACTGGTATAATACTCACATTTTGTGCTGCAATGTTTCCAGTCATCCATAGGGTAATGATCCTGGTAAACCTGCAGATATGTCTACTACTAATACATATAAATATAAATGTCTAATACACACACATACACACAACATATACGACGTTTACACACATCCTATATTATCCACTTAAATTTTAATTACAACCAAGTGAGTAACCTAACATATTAAAAGCTTCTAGCACTACATTTTTCTTCACTGGAGCTAACAGTAATGTTATTAATAGGCCCGGCATGGCCAAGTGGGTTAAGGCATGCGACTTGTAATCTAAAGGTTGATGGTTCGCATCCACGTCGCACCAAACGTGCTCGTCTTTTCAGCCGTATATTTTTAATGGTGGCCCAGCATGGCCAAGCATGTTAAGGCGTGCAAGTCGTAATTTGAGGGTTGTGGGTTCGCATCTCCGTCACGCCAAACATGTTCACCCTTTCAGCCGTGGGGGTGTTATAATGTGACAGTCAATCCCACTATTTGTTGGTAAAAGAGTAGCCCAAGAGTTGGCGGTGGGTGGTGATGACTAGTGCCTTCCCTTTAGTCTTACACTGCTAAATTAGGGATGGCTAGCACAGATAGCCCTCGAGTAGCTTTGTGCGAAATTCAAAAGACAAACAATTTTATTAATGTCATTTTGGGCCTACATACAACTACTTGTGGACAGAATCCCTTGTAGGTGTACAGGTTACTTCTGGTTGAATTGGTACAGGACCACGTGATCTAAGGTCACTGTATCAGCTTGCATTGTTATAGGGGGTATTTGACTTACTGTCCTCTCCTATAGGAATGTTGACGTCACTAGCCACGATATTTGTAGGGTCATCTGTGTCAACACTTTCATCATCTAATATGGGATCAGTGTCCTCTAACTCTTAAGTTTTCTATCTCAGCTTCACTTATCTTTTCTTCATCATAAGATAAATCAAGTTCATTTGAATCATCAGATTCCTCTTCGATATTTTCCTTTTTGTCAGCCATGTGGTTTTCATCAGTCATATATTCGAACTGATAGTGTTTACTTTCTTTTAGTTCTTTTAATCTATTAACATGTACCAACTGTTTTCTTTTTCCATAAATTTCTTGAATCTCAAAATTAACTGGACTTGTTTGTTTAAGGATTCTAAAAGGACCTTTTTATAATTTTACTAGTTTCTAAGTATTTCATTTCTTGACTATAGGGGTATATAACAGTACTTTATCTCCTAATTTTATATCATTAGTTTTTTTACCTTTTTATTTGCTTATTTCTCTCTATGTTCAGCAGCTTTTGTTAAATGCTTATTAGCTAACTCAAATGGTAACTGCATTCACTGTAATAGCTCTGCCTAGTAATCATAGTCTACTGCATGATTAAATCTTTTAGGGGTCATTATCTCTGGGCATAGGTCTACCATGTAATAGAAAAAAATGGACTTTCCTGAATACTCATTTTCAGCACTTAGAATGCTAACAGTAATAAAGGAACCTGCTCATCCCAAAGTTTCTGATATTTCTCACAGTATTGAGAGATTATATCCAGTAAAGTTCTATTGAATATTTCTACTAATCCATTAGCAGCTGGATGAAAAGCAGTTGCTTCAATTTTGTTGACACCTAACAACTTACAAATATATTTTATTAACTTAAAAACGAAATAAGTCAGTAAGTATTGTGTCTATTTACTATGTTATTTACAAATGCTTTAGCTATTGTTTCTGCTTTTTGATCAGGTAAGCATAATTGCTTTTGGATATCTAGTTACAGTTAAGACAGAAAGTGTTTGTACCCCTGCGTCCCGATTTGTTTTTTGCTCATAACTTAAAAAGTATCACGATTAGGCTAATAGACGTATGGTATATTATAAATATTATACTAACACACATCTACATAAATTTTTATGTAAATTAAACAACAAATTTAACTGTTTATAAACAAATAACCAAAAATAGGAGGAGCAGAAAGTGTTCGTACATTTCAGAACCTGTGAAAAAACTGATATTCCCATGAAAATTTTGCTTAGTATGGTGAATAAACTACATTATACCATTCCAGGACTAGACACTGGGTTCATAATTATTGGAATTTAGCTAGGAAAAAATGTACTTCTGGCAATTTAGCACTGTCTCCATTATTATCTGCTTGGTCATCATGGTGAACAGGAAACAACTGTCCAGTGATTTAAAAAACTGAACTATTGTAAAATACAAGTCTCATGTGTCTCTTTCTGGTATTGCTACACAACTTAAGAGGCCGAAATCTACTGTTCAAAGTATAATTGCAAAGCTTAAGCTTACAGGATCAACTGTTAATCTCCCTCGTTCCAGACGCCCCACCAAACTTCCAAAGAGAACCAAGAGGAAGGTTCTCAGAGAAGTTAGTAGGAACCCTCGTTTAACACATAATGACATGCAGAAACTGGGGTTGAAGTAAGCACCTCTACAGTTACGAACATGTTATGCTATTCTGAGTTCAAAGCATGCCATCCTCGTAGAACTCCATATTTAAAGACTCTTCATTTAGAAGCACGATTGAGGTATGCAAGAAAGGATGTAGATAAACCCTTTACGTACTGGAAGAGTATTCTTTGGTCAGATGAGACTAAAATTGAGCTTTTCGGTCACAATGATGTTTGCTATATTTTCCATAAGAAGGGGGGGGGGACGAAATCTTCCAAAGAACAACGTTCCTACAGTTAAACACAGAGGTGGCTCAATCATACTATGGGTTCCTTCAGCTCTTCTGGTGTAAGCAGCCTTCACCGCGTCAATGGAATCATGAAAAAAGAAGAGTATGTTGATATATTAGGCATTTATATCAAGAATGATGCTCAGAACTTGCGTCTTGGGCATCGTTGGATTTTCCAGCACAACAATGACCCTAAGCACACATTAAAATATGTGCACTCCTGGTTGCAGAAGAACCATATAAACGTTCTAGAGTGGCCATTGCAGTCACCCGATCTCAACCCAATTGAAAACTTTTGGCATGAGTTGAAGACCAGAGTTCATTAGCGTCATTTGAAAAACTTGCAAGAGTTGGAGGCCTTCTGTAAAGGAGAATGGAAGAAAATACCAGTCGGGTACTGTCAAATGATCATGGAGGGCTATGAGGAGAGATTGCGTCAAGTAATTCACCTGAAATGTTACACAACTGACCATTAAAGTAGATGCACGAACACGTTCTGCCCCTTCTATTTTTGGTTATTTGTTTATAAATACTTTATTTGCTGTTCAATTTACATAAAAATGTATGTAGATGTGTGTTAGTATAATATTTATAATATATCATACGTCTATTAGCTTAATCGTGATACTTTTTAAGTTATGAGCAAAAAAACCAATCAGGATGCAGGGGTACGAACACTTTCTGTCATAACTGTAAGTAGTCTGCATCTAATAACATATTTATTTCATGCATATGATGTAGGTAATGAGCTTAAAATATCCATAGTTACTAATTGAAATAGTGTGGTTAAACTTGGCATTCATTGCAAGGGAGCTTTTTAAAAGTGCAGACTTGTCATTAATTTTGACATTCCATGCATGAATCACTATAATCTTTAATATCTTTGCACATATTTAGTAAAAAGAACAATTTCATTTATTCTACTATATGTTTTTGCAAAAGGTAAATGTACTGCAAAAGGCATAATTTTTTCATAATTTTAAACTGTGGTACAACTATCTGTAATGATTTGTCATTATCAGTTCTTTTACAAAAGATATCTGATCCTTGTGTGAATGCTGTTTCTTCTTCTATGATATCTACTGACTAATAGAAATAATAAAAATGTTTAGAGTAAAGTGAGTGATAACAAAGTAAAGCAGGTTATTATTTACTAACACAAAATACTGTCCATATGGTGTCATTTATGTGCTTGTATTATATAATATACAGTGCCAACAACAAACTTTTAATGCAAAATTCCAATTTATTCAAAATAATATAAATTTTTAACTGGCTAAAAAAAACCCTCAGCCACTTTAATAAAAAGGTTAAGAGTAAAGTAAGCGATAACAAAGTAAAGCAGGCTAAGATAGAGAATAAAACATTTAAACAGGGAAATAATTCAAACCCCTCAGATGACTCTACACTTATGCCTAATGCAAGCAACAGAGCATCCCAACAGGTGTGTTTGAAAGAAAGAGTACCTGTAAGACTAGTTAACCCTTTCGGCGCTGAATAACATCTTTTAATGTATGGCATGGCGCTGAATATATATGTTTGATACTAACTAATTACGATATCAGTACTAAAAGCATGATATCTTGGCAATAACTCAACAAAAGTCCCTGAAATATTCAGTGATTGTACCCAATACTATACATGTTAAATTCAGTACATAAGAATAACAGGAATAAAAGAAGGTCGCCTGCCCCGCTGAGCCTTCAAGTCGACTGCGATTGCCAACTGTGCTGAAAGGGTTAAAGTAACTGAAGTACCTGCAAGAAGTCAATTTATTGTCGAAGCTAAGTTAGATGATTTAAATTTAATGAAGAAGTGTTGATTGAACCTTTTACTGCAAGGCTTAGAACTTCTACAACTATTCTCATTTACTGGATTTCATTTTTAAACACTTCTTATTCCTACCTCTCCAGCTTTGTCGTGTATCGTTACGCTTTGGGAAATCAGTGCCTGTATGTGTTGACAGTTGATCCTTGGCCTGGGTAACATTAGTGTTAGGTATCTGATTATCAGCTTAAGTCAGCAGGAAGATATCATTTGCCTCAACTTTTGCACATAAGCTTGGAAACTTAAGATTTCAGTTTCTATGTATATCTTTTCCAAGTAATTAATATCTCATATCATAAGCCTGTAAGAAATCCTGTCCTATAATACCACCTGTGTCCAGATCTATCTGCTTACAGATGTGAAATGAGTGTTGTAGCTCCAAATCTCCTACTCTTGTTTGAACACTATGTTTACCTAGCATCTTAACAGGATGTTCTGAGAAACTTCCTTCCAAGCATTATTCAACAATGTCAGATTTTTATGCAAAATCTATGAATTTAATAGGAAAGATTATCAACCAATAACTGACATGCTCTACCTTCTGTTTCTACTACAACTACTGATGACACATCATTAACACTATAGACACTCAATCTTTTATTCCATACTGCTGCAACTACAGTCAAACATCGATATAAGGCGCTAGTTGGGGTCCAAAAAATTCGACCGCGTTGTATCTGATTGCGCCTTATACCGATTTGATTATATATTTTTTTTACCCTCGGGGTGAGCGATAAGCAAAATTTACGCGTTTTGTAGTGAAATAAAGAAAAACAAACAAAACTACTTACACCAATGATATAGCATTTTTTCTTATTTATTTTTATTTATTAAACTCAATTTTAAGACTGAAATTAAATGTAAAAAGCAGAATTCTAAAGAAATTTATCGAATTCATTACTTTGATGGGGGCTGATATTCTAAAAGTAGTTCCGTCAGAGCAATCATGTGATCGTTTTTATGATTAGACGCTGATTAAAATTAGTTCAATTTTAAAAGTTAATACATATAGTAATTAATTTTGATAATTTATTTACTAATTATTAAAATCTAAGTACAAACTGAAGTCAAATAATTACCAGATAAAAAAATGTCATGGCAAAGTTTAAAATACGAATTCAGTACTGAAACAAAAGCGGGCAGGCCAGGGTTTGATCACAATATGCGGCATGAAAACCATACAAAAAGATTGAAGTGGATTTGGTTTTTGATTTTTGATCACATTAACCGGCTGATTACATTAAGCAGTGGTAATATTAAGCGGTGGCCTCTGTAGAAACCCCAAAAAATTTGGGGCCATCGCGCCCAACTGATTATCGCGCTTTATCGATGTGTTTTATATCGATGTTTACCTGTACTTCTACTTTTGTTCCATAATCCCAACAGGGATTATATTTTTTTTATCCTGATGCCAAAGTATTATCCTTTTTTGGGACTTTTCTGTTTTCAGCCAGCTTTGAAAGTTTACAGTTTCAAGCTGTGTGGCCTTTAATACCACAATTAAAACAAGTTACAGGTTCTTTTCTTTATCGTGTAATGCAATTTTTAGCTATAACTTTATAGCACTTAAAACACTGCAAGCCCTCGTGCTTATTTTATCTGCTTTGTCAGTTTTCTTTTTCATTTGTATTCTTATTTATCATACTTATTACAGACTGATTGTGCTTGTATATCTGTTGCTCTCTTATTTCCTCTCTAGTAGCTACCTCAGTTAAATCTAACAAGGTTCATGGGGTGTTGGCTTATTTAACATTACTGCAAGCTCTATCACTGAGCAACCCTCATTCATACTCAGACTTTAGTGTATCTTGGATCATCATCTCATCTGGGTGCAGATAAGCTTTACATAATCTATTACCTGGCTCTAGTACCTTAGGCCCAAACACTTGAACAGACTTGC
The DNA here is from genome assembly GCF_004210375.1 of Tachypleus tridentatus. NCBI lineage: Eukaryota > Metazoa > Arthropoda > Merostomata > Xiphosura > Limulidae > Tachypleus > Tachypleus tridentatus. Next base: position 9,765,421 of record NC_134829.1, on the reverse strand, counting down.
CTATTTCATAGTTGTGCCATGATTATTCTTGGCATTTCTTGTTTAACATATTCCTCTATTAACCTACATGTTAAAAACTGGAAATCTACAGTTTCTCACAATATGTCGTAAGCCCTAATGAAATGTTTTGCTACACCTACTGTTCTTAGTCTCAAAATGTCCAATTTTTGTGTGTCAGTTCAATCAGACATTCTAGCAGCTTCATTTAACGTGTCTATAAAACTCTCGACATCTTTGTTGAGCTTACTATGAAAAAGCAGAATTGTGCCCATTAAGTGTGTAGTATTTCACAAACCTGCTTGAGTGGGTGAATCTGCTGCAGCCTTGGCATTATTTTCAGCGATTGTAGTGGTAGTGTCTATGCTAGTAGTAGCCATAGTTACTTAATCTTATTTTCTACTTACACTACTTATAGTACCTTAACTAACTTCTTTACCTTAACTTCTTTCCTAACTTCAACCTACATGTTGTTAGTTACCCCAAAATTCCTTGAGACATGCATTAATCATGTAATGTTAGGCAGGCCTAGTGGTTGGTTTGGGTTAGCCTTTGGAACTTCGACTAATACTACCTGTTACAGGGCTTATTTATTTTAAGTGAGAATGCAGTGGATGAATGGAGCACACAGGCATTAACTCAAGACTTTATAGTTAAAATAAAGAAGTTTGAGACAAAGATTTCATGAATATTTCTTTTATTATCTTTTCATATACTTAATACTTACATCCAACATGCATCTTTTCAAATAGATTAACTTTTTTTTTTTTTTACTTTAACACTTTTACTAAATATGCATTTAACTCTCTACTACTCAATATGATAACTGATGCTTAGGAATAATGGCACTGGAATACTTGCAAAGAGTTCAGACAAGAAACAGTCGATGGTCTCATTATGGTGAGGGACATGTTGAGATATTGTAGAGAATTTGCTTGGAGTCTAGAGTCGACTTCTTTCTGAGGAGAGCTCCTTGGATTCTGGAAAAAACTTCTGTTGTTGTGGGAAAGATCCTCACATTTTGGCTGTTACATGAGGTTTTTATATGAATTTCTCCTAGCATCCTTATGATCTACTTTAGTGTGCATATTACCTACAAGTAGTTCCAACACTGGATTTTATTATGATTGTATGCAACAGCTAAAACCAAAAACAATCCCATTAATCCATCATTCACAAGTGCAGACAATAAATTGCCAGCCTCTTCCCTTGTATCTATACTTACATTCTTGTTATTGACATTTGATCAAAGAGCTGGCTGGTTTCCATTTCAGGAAGTTTTAAGTTTGTAAGGGATCAATCCTTCATAACTTTAGCCAATACTGTAGTGTAGTGAAACTGTCAAAGATTCTTCCTGGTTCCACTCATTAATGCAGTTTCTATAGCTTGCATAACCCCTTTACTGACCTTGATAGTGTCAACACATAAACTAAACGTGCAGCAGAAAGTTTCTCAACATATTTTCTTGAGTCATTGTCGTTCTGTAATCCTCCTTGTTTTATACAAATGTACTTATACTTCGCTGTACCCTGTTTCACACTTATTCTAATTACATATAATTATACGAGGCATCTAAAATATCTAGTGATGCCTCATGGGATGTATCCATATCGCTACATATCATTTACTGCATGACACAAGGTTTTAGTGGCTTACATTCAAACTTTTATCAAACTACTTTTTATTTATATCAATGAGAATACATTAAAATCTTAGCTAATAATACGTATAGTTCATAATTCTACAAGGTAATATTTTAAAAAAATCCTTATTTTCCCCTAATGTGACACATGACAATTTTTCTGTTAACATGTCATCTTCTATATTTTATCCACCACTGCTCGTATAAAATTAAACAAATTACTCTCTATAAATTGTCATCAGTTAGACAAACCACATTTATTGTCTTCAATTTCCTTTGATTACATAGCTGTCAAATAAAAAGTTGGACCCCTCCTGCTGCACCTACCTTATCACATCCTCTCTTTTATAATTCATTATAGTTTTCTCTCTTACATTTAATTACATATTGCCTGTAACCAATAGAAAGTGAAGGTTTCTATCTATCAAGTGATGTGTTGTATACTATTATGTTCTGAACAGTTAAATGTCACTTAGAATACCAATGTCCTTCCCATGGGAAAGGTAACAATTAGTTTGAATAAATTTGTAACAACTCTTGTCACATAAGGAAGAAAACATTTGAGGTAAAAGGTAATTTGTCTACTTTTCATGTTATTAGTCTATATTGTTTGATGTGTTGCTTAATTAGATAAAAATTAAGTGCAATAATTAAGAATGATTCTATTACTTCCCAGATATCTGGAGTTCTATCACCAGGGGTACATAGTTACCCCATGTTCTGGCTTCAGGGTTGGTCATTCAATTTACAGTACCTCCACCATTGTCTGTCTGTTAAACCTGTTATCTTCTCACCTCCAACAGATCCATGGTGAGTGGAGCTTTGTTCCCAGAACATAGGAGAGTTGTTACTCAAAAGAGAAGTAGAGAGGGTTGACTCTATTCATCCAGTATTGTATTCATGTTTATTTGTTGTACAGAAGAAAACAGAAAATTGACATACTTTCTTCGTTCTGTGTTGACTCAACTAATTATTAGATCCTTCTCACTTTTCAATGAAATTATTTCCAACCTACAATGACACTTTGTACTAGTGCTCTATATGATCAGTTTTGATGTTACCAATGTTTATTTCCATTTTCCCATAAAGTCTTCTCAGCAGTTTCTCAGGTTTGTGCACAAGGATCAGGTTCTGCAGTTCAGAGCTTTATCTTTTGGTCTTACGTCAGCACCTTATGTATTGTACAGAGTTGTTTGAGCCTTTTCTTTTCACTTCCATCCTTGAGCCTGTACACACATTGTTATTTGAACAACTGACTACATCCCATCAGTTAGCACAACAAAATGCTCAGCTGCTCCTTTCAGAAGCCAGAAAAGTGGGCTTACTTATCAGACTTGAGAAATTTATTTTGTTACTGATGCAATATCTCATCCACTTGGGTGTGTTTTTAGTACTCACTTAAGTCACACTCAACCAACCCCTATAAAGTTACAAGCCATGGAAAGAACTATCAGGTTTCTACTTGTGTCTCTTTATACTACATAGATGGTTCTCTCTCTTTTGGAGATGTTGCATCCCTTGAGCCTCTCATTCCTTTGGGACAAGCAGATATAAAGTCTCTTCAGTGGTTACTATGCAACCATTGGATCATGCAATCCAATACTTTGGATAATCTTGTCTCATTACTCAGGAACAACTTCACTGATTGCAAATTGTGGTTGGATCTGAACAACACTACTATTGAGGTACCCATTCCTCCACCTCATCCCACTGGATCCCACGTTGTGACAAGTGTTGCCGAGGTAGATATGCTTTCTCTTTTCAATTTTGCACCAGTAACCACTTTCACTGTAATTACTACAGGTTGCAATATGTCTGTTGAAATGGGGTGTTCCATAAGACTATCTAGGTGCCTGCCAGGTGGTATTACTTTTTTATTATGAGCCACCACTCATGGACTATCATGAGTATAGCTAAAAAGGGATTCTTGCTCTTTCTGATAATTTTCAGGTTGAATAAATCAGAATTGGTTTGCTTTCAAAAGTGTAAAGAACCTGGTTCACCTATTACAGTTTCCAGAGCACTATTCCTCAGGGCTTACCAGTGCATATTGACCCCCAGACTATTAGTAGAGCTTGAGAGTCCTTACTACCCCTGCTTGGGTGGCAAACAGGGGCTTTTCCTCCAGAATGTTTAAGAATGTTCCTCCACTCTTGGAGAAGAGGGTGAAGTTGGTGTTTTTCCAAGATGTAAATAGGAATGGCACCAGCCTCCACAGGAGCGTACTCATAATTTCATTTCAGATTTGACATGGAGCTCTCTGGTTGGGAGTGCATGGTCCTTTTCTTTAAACAGTGTCAGTTTCATATATTGTTCATGGAAGGAAGTCCACTACCTTCTCATAATTCAGAATGTGAAGTGGTCCCATCCTACATCTTTGGTTGAGAACAAGTTCCACATTCTCTCCGTAATTCCAGGGGGCTTGTTCACTTGGTTGAGGATGAGTGCTCACAATTCCAGATTGGATAAGGTCTGTTCTTTTGAGTATAGCATACACAATCCAGTCATTCAGAGCATGGGATGTTGCCTTTTGGACCTCTTCAGTGGAGGAAAAAGTTTGTCCACTTAAGTGTTGCTTATTTCCAGTGGTGCAAAACACATCATTCTGTGGCTATAGGGTGGGATCCAGTCAAAAGTATATACAGGGTTAGCCAAAAGTAGGTGGACAGTAAAAAAACATTTATTTAGAGATCACGTATACGTACAACTATATGTAATAAGACAATTATATTAATGAAAATAAAATGTTATTTATTAACGCAAATGCTCAAATTGATTTCCTTCTTGATTTACACAGCTTTGAAGTCTATTTCTTACCCTTCGACAAACATTTTTGCACATGTCACTCTGGGCATTAATTTCTTGAAATGCATCTCTTATGTAATTTTTTAAATCACCGACACTTCTTGGTTTTTTGACTATAAACTTTTTCCTTGAGTACTAAAATCCATAGGGGTCAAGTCTGGTGAACGTGACGGCCAATCGATTGGACCTCTTCAACCAATCCATTTCAATGGAAATGTTTCATCAAGATACTCACGAACTCCTTTGGAATAATGTGGAGGGGCCCCATCTTGTTGAAAATAAAAGTCATGTAAATTAGGTTGTTGCTGTAACTGGGGAACAACTTGATTCCTTAGAATTTCGAGATACTTATCTCCTGTAATTGTTCCGTCCAAAAAAAATGGTCCATAAACACCAGAACTTGAAATACCACCCCAAACATTGACACCAGGCTGATTTAGCTGTTGTTCTAATGTTAAATGCATGTTCTCACTATACCAGTAAACACAATTATGTCTATTGACATGACCGGATAATTTAAAAGAAGCTTCATCACTCCACACAATGTTATGTAAAATTCCTGGGTTTTCTTCAATCTTGTTCAGCATAATTTCACTAAATTGCAGTCGCCTGTCTGGATCATCCTCCAATAAGCCATGAATTAGTTGTGGTCAATAGGGTTTCAACCCAATTTGCATTATAATTCACCTAATAGAGGTTTGTGGTATGTTCAATTCCATAGAAGCTCTTCTGGTGGATTTTTTTGGACTTTGAACAAATGCATCGGCAACACGTTGCTTATTATTCTCTGTACAGACTGTTTTGGGTCGACCAGTTTTAGCAGCATTGAGGATTGAGCCAGTGGCGTCGAATTTGTCACGGATACGGTAAATGGTTTGTCTTTTTGGAGCTGGAGTATCAAATGTTTCAACCCACTTTCTCCTTACGGTTTCAGTATTTTGAGATTTCCAATACTCTTTTAACACCCATATTTTTTTATCTGTATTTAAAGTATTTGACATTATGGGTTCTATTAACAATCTAAAAAAAAAAAGAAAACATTAAATTAAAACAAATGTAATTATACAATTGTAATTATATAACACAAATAATATAGTTGCAACATAGTTATAATATACAATTGCATTAATATAACCAATACATAAACCTATTCCAAATGCTGTCCACCTACTTTTGGCTCACCCTGTATATGTATATAACACTGTGATCCAATAGCCTGAGCCACAAACATGAGATACAGGTACTGTGATCCTTAAATTCCAATCCTGAGTTATGGAACCTCAACTGTCTAGTTGGCATTGGCCTATACTGAGAAATACTCATATTCTATTCCATCTATGATTTTGGAAGTTCCAGCTTAAAAGCATACTTGTTCTGGATGTTAAACCTCCAACAGATCCATGGTGAGTGGAGCTTTGTTCCCAGGACATAGGAGAGTTGTTACTCAAAAGAGAAGTAGAGAGGGTTGATTTTATTCATCCAGTATTGTATTCATGTTTATTTGTTGTACCAAAGAAAACAGAAAATTGACATACTTTCTTTGTTCTCTACTAGTTCTTGTACTATTTTTATCTTGGTACATTCCTATTCTGTGTAGACACTTTCTGTATGGATCATGCCTGCATTGACCCCTCCACCTTCTCAATCTGGGATTCTTGCTATATTGTCAGAAGAGGTAAGTATGTTTTGGAAATAAAAATTTTCCTAGACTAAAACTGTGTTCCTAATAGTACTTACCTCAGCTGACACTCTCCCATCCTTCCTCCACACTGAAAGCCAGTTTATCTCTTAAAAAATGATTACACTATCTGAATTGGGGTACTTGTATACAATAGGTAGATAGGGGGTGCATTAAAGTTGGCAGAGAAATTTGCAAATCAGAATTTGCCCAAAGCATTTGAATGAGATTGGAGATTGGAGCAAGCATTTTCAATGGTTAGATGGGCTGAGAGTAGAAACCCTGGAGATTGAAATATAGCTACATTGTTAACATAGGTAAGTATCTTGGTAAATACATTTTCAGTTTAAGAAAATGTTAAAGTTTGCAAGGATATTTAACTCAGCATTAAGCAGTATTAAACTAGTACTAGATAATGATGAAGACCATTACAAATTAAATGCACAAAAAGTAAAATAAAAAAGTGTAGTTTAGGAATAATGGACAGAAACAGTTTCAAGGATAGCCTAAATTGTTACTTTTGTAATCATCAAAGTACATGAAATAGATAACTTTAGAAGACTAATAAGAAGTGTAGGATTCTGATATTATGAAAATAAGTAGAATTTAGAAATAAGTACTTGATGTCAGAAATTTTTTTGAACAAAAGAGTTAAGTTATTTTAGTAAGGAGAGAGTACTAAAAAAAATGAGAAGAGGCTTTTCATATAAAATATGAGTTACTTCCTGTTGAAGTTGAGGATATCAAAGCCAGTAACATGAATGTTGAGTCTTAAGTGGGATTCTGTCAATTAATGTAAGGGGGAGAAGGTATTTGCTGAAATATGTTTTTGACCTTCTGGTGAAATTAATCTGAAATTTTATAGTGAGATTAATATTTTGGGTCATAATTATGATTAATTTTTATTTCAGGCATATAAATTGGGAGCTTTTAAAGAGATAAACTGTGATGGAGACTTTTCTCATAAAGTAAGGGTGTTTTGTTTTTCACAATTAGTCAGGGAATCTATTAGGAATGTTATCTTCCAATACAGAATTGAGATTGAGAAACATCTGTATGAAAGTGATCATTGCTTAGTTAGTTTTGGTGTTTTATTGCATATTGAGATCAAGGGAAAAAACATTTAGGCTACAAATGTCAAATAGCAAATTTTTGCAAGGGATGTGACAAGAATTATATATTGTGAATTTGGCAACTGAATTAGTTGGAGATACTGATAAAAAGTGAAAAATTCTGAAAATATTTAAGTATTTAAAACAGACATGCTTATTATTTGGAAAAAAAAATAAAGCTGCAAATAAAAGGTAGGTTGGCTCACAAATAATATAAGGAATAACATTAAAGTAAGGTATTAAATTTAGGAAGTTTTTTAAGTTGAGTGCTATGATAGGAAACTTATAAAGTTTAGAGTCACTCAAAGACAGCAGTGAGCAATTAAAATTGATAATATGAAAAAAACAAACTGTAAATATAAAATTGAACAGTATATACTTCTATAAATATATTAATGGTGAGCAAAATGTTAGGATTGGAGTATGGCATCTGAGGAATGATAACGAAGGCTCCTTTCCAATTTTTGTAAGATGTTGTGGTTACTAAATTTTACTTTTCATTCCATATCTATTAATAAAGATTGCATTATTCATAATCCTAAACAACTACTAATGAAAACAAGATGGTAGCATTGATTAAAAGCTCATTAAGAAAAATGGGAAATTTGAAGATTAAGGTTCATGATAATATTTCTCAAAGTTTTGAAAAAAAATTGTAAGGATTGGATATGTAAGCCACTTTGGTGATATCTTTTGTAAGTCCTTAAATTGCTTGCAAGTATTTAAGGATTGAAAGCTGGCAAGCATTACTTCTTTTCAAGGGGAATCATATAAATTGTGTAGATAATTTTGGCCCTGAATGGTTTCATTAATGTCAGGAAAGAGGGGCATTGAAATGTTGGCAGGGTTCACAAAAAGGTTACTATGATGTTGTTCGGGAAGGTAGTAATATGGGGAGCAGGTTCATACGATCAGAATAATGCCATTTTTAAACCCCCTTACTCTGCATGTTACTGCATTACATTCAAAATTTAATTAAAGCTTAAGTAACAATGTATTTAATGAAATTATAACTGTATGGTACATTATAATTCAAAGTTTTATATTATCTGGGTTTTGTTCATTTATTAAAAAAAACATCTAAGAGTAATTAAAACTGTACTGTTTGTTGTCATGTAATGAGCATTTGGATACAGATCTCAACTTTAAGAGCTAATGTAGAAGAAACTATGTGTATAATGTTGATGCTGCTCTGCAGCCATTCAAATTACACTATATATAGGTTGTTTACCAGTAATATGAGTACATTCCAGAACTTTTCCTTGAAGAAACCTTTGTAAAAATTCCTCAGTTCAAGATAAGCCATACACTCTTGCAGAATAGAAGATGTGTTGCTAAATGTCAGTTTTACTTAAATGGCATTATTATAACCAATGAAAAGACCAGTTTTTCACACTATATGTTGTAGCTAGGGCATTAAAGTTAAGCAAAGTATGCCTTTTACAAAGAAAGTCAAACTGCTGCTTAGTCCATTGTTGAGATCAGTGTACATAGCTCTTGACAGTTTTTCTAACCGTATACATATTAGTTTGATGGATAGTTAATTTTTACTTTTAAACATTTATCTATGTATTTTTATGTTTTAATGTTCATGTGTGAAAGGTTTAATTATTCTGTAACTTTATTTTATGCTTTGCCTTGATCAGTCTGCTCTCATAAGGTTAACAAATCCAAACATTTTGCAAGATGCTGAATCATACCTACTCATGTTAATGTTATATCATTGATGTGAGTTGACATAAGTAATCAAAGGTAAAGAACTTGAAAGGAAAATAAAACACGTTAAATTATGCATATAACCCAAAGAAGATATTTTAAGATTATTCGACAAAGAGCTAAAAGGTATGTACATATTTCAGTTTCTTATATTTAAACATTTTAATACACTGTTTACTGATAACAATAGCTAGTTAATGATATTGTAGAGAAAATGGAAAATAAATTATAAACATTAACCTTAAAAAAACTGTAAATACTTAACATAAAAATCATCTTGCAGGTGAACTATTCAGAGACTGTGCAAATAATTAAATTAAATAACGAATGTATAGTAGGAATAGAAAAAAATCAAAATTGAATATTTCATTTATTAGTTTCATTTCTGAGAAGACATTTCACTAGAATTATGTAGCTCTCTTAAAATAGAAGTGGGTCATAATGATAGGGAAAAATAGCAACTGCTAAATCTTTGTGTCATAAAACAATTTGTATCAGTCTGTTTCCATAAAGAAAATGTGATTTATTAGTATACATGTGCAATATCTAAAGCTATAAAACAGGCTGAAGTTAGTTTTTACCACAGCTACTAGTGGCAGTTCTGTACCCAAAAATGGTTATTATGGATAAATGTATAATTGCACCTAGTTTCATACTTTTAACTCAAAGTTTGCAATTTGACAAATTCTGCTTTAACCACCCCACTCTATTGTGAGTTTATACTTGGGAAAATTAGCTATACATGATTAAGGAATATGAATGTTGGTATAATTAAATGGAAATTACAGCATAAACTATTCAATTCATAAAAGTTTATTAATATTTGAGAAGGAAAAAAATGAATAAAACTTTTTTTAGATGTAATGAAGAATAAATGTGAATACAACTAGTGGAGAATGGACCATTAGCTGCGAGTTCAAAATGACTATGTATTACAGTAGTGGTATATACCACCATACAGGTCTTAAAGACACCTTGAATTTCTTTGAAGAAACTAATCATGCTATTGTGCTGGTTGGATATGGTGTTTCTAATGGAGAAAAGTTTTGGATTGTAAAAAACAGTTGTGGATCTAAATGGGGAGAGAATGGGTTCTTCCGTATTTGTACCCCTCGGTGTGGATTCCTGTACGTGGTGAGGGGACCTCCCAGGGAAGGTTCTGTTCTATCTGGTTACCTTCTCTGGGATCTAAACATCCACCCACGTGTTTGCTGTGCGTGACGACCCGTGAAGGGGAGGAGAGGATCCTGGTGGTTGAGGGGTCCAACTCTAACACACCACTTTGGCCTCGAATTCCTGTAGACGGGCGGCCTTTGGGTGGCCCCCCTTGGGTCAATCGGCTGGTCCACTTGGGCTAGAGTCAACCAAGTACCAGTGTTGGAAGTTCTCAACGGGTGTTGTGGACATTGTGCCTGATGCTGGTGTTTGGGTATAGTGCTCACGAAACCCTGGCGTTGCTGCATTATCCTTGCATGACTTTGTAGGGCTCCATGGTGGGTGGGGTCAGTGGGTACCAAAATTTTTCCTTTTTCCTATGGATCCTCCAAAGAATTTAAATAAAATTGTAAAAAAACAGTCAATGGGTAAGCGACCATGTCTTGAATACTCAGAACAGCAATCTTCAACATCAGTAACACACTCGCAAAGATGGAGTTACACTGCCAACAAATACCCTCGTTTTAACATTTACTTCACCACGTGCACCTGCCACCATCAAGGCAGGTTATCTCATTTGCAGGGTTCGGCCATACATACCAAACCCTCTTCGATGTTTCCAATGTCAGAGATTCGGCCATTCAAAGACATCTTGTCGTGGTTCCCTGACATTTGCTCGTTGTGGAGGCAAGGACCACGATGCCTATGACTGTGACATGAACCCACATTGCGTAAACTGCAATGGTTCTCACCCCTCTTACTTTCATTCTTGCCCAAAATGTTTGGAAAAAAAAGAGGTGCAGCATTTGAAAACGACACATAACATTAGTTATTCTGAGGCTTGGAAATTGCTGTCCACAACTCCATCTCGGACATATGCTGCTGCACTTCATTCCACAACTACAGTGGGAATGCAGACAGATCTCTCTGTGCCTCCAAGAGAATCGTTTCAAAACAAATGAAAAGCCTTTTGACCTCCGTGGTTAAAAAGGTTGATGAATCGACTTCCACACCCATCTCTGTTCCTCCAATACAAACCTCAAGATCCACGTCCTTCAGTTTCAAATACAGGCATTTCTTCTGATACATCTTTTTCTCCCACCACAAGAGACAAAACAATTATTCATTCGCGTCCTCAGTCACTGGATTCCCCTTCCAATAACAAAAACCTGCCCACCCGACCCAGAGCAGGATCCATGGAGGTTGATAGACCTCCTCCGACTAAAGACAGTAAAGAAAAAAGGACGTGGTCGTAAACCGAAGGGTTCTTAAAATGGCCACCTTGATACAATGGAACTGTCGAGGTTTACGTTCTAATCTGGATGATATCAAAACGCTGATTGCTTCCTACCATCCTGTTTGTCTTTCTTTACAAGAAACATTTCTCAAAACTGCTGATACTGTCTCCATTTGGCAGTTTTCTCTGTACAGAAATGACAGGTTGTGTGATGGTCGAGTACATGGAGGGGTGGCACTGTTGGTTGATCAACACGTGCCCACCCAACACACCCTTGGAGGCTGTAGCCATCCGTCTTTCCTTGGGTCATACCATCACTGTTTGTTCTCTGTACCTGTCCCCTGGAGAGATATATGATCAATCAGATCTTGATGCTCTTGTTGAACAGTTGCCATCTCCATTTCTAATCCTATGGGATTTTAATGGACATCATCCCTTCTGGGGAAGTGCTATTATTGATGGGAGGGGCAGATCTGTAGAGCGGATGCTCTCTGATCACAATCTTTCTCCTTTCAATACTGGTTCTTCCACTTACTTTCATGCACCTAGTCAGTCCTTTACCGCTATTGATCTCTTGGTTTGCTCCCCTTCATTATTATCCCATTTTTCATGGAGGGTTGACAGTAATCCACTAGGCAGTGATCATTTTCCGATCCTTTTGAGAGAGACTGACCGTGGTCGATGCCACCCTACCCACGTGCCCCGGTGGAAGCTGGATCAGGCAGACTGGTCCACTTTCATTGCTCTCGCAGAACTTGATTCTGCCATCAATAGACGACTGTGTAGCAGCAGTAACTGACTGTATTACACATGCAGCTGCTCAGTGTATTCCTGAACCCTCGACACATTTTCCACGATATCCTCGTCCGTGGTGGAATCCTGCTTGCCACTTAGCACGGAAGGCTCAAAAGCGGGCCTGGGATACTTTTCGTAGATATCCCACACTTTCAAACCGGGTTGCTTTCCAACAGGCCCGTGCACATGCTAGGTGGGTAAGACATCAAAGCCAGAAGGAATCTTGGATTAAGTTCACAACCAGCATATCTTCTATCACCAGTTCCAAGATCATATGGGACAGGATTCGGAAAGGTTAATGGGCAGTACAATTCTGTCCCCCTCTCGATCTTACTCTCTGATGGTCAGGAGGTGACTGATGTTCGGAACATCGCTAACACTCTAGGTGAAAGCTTTTGCCGGGTATCTAGCACTTCTGCTTGTTCCTCCACCTTCCTGGCCATCAAGACTCGGGCAGAGCGATCACCTCTTTCCTTTCGAACTGACTGTTTCTTAGACTATAATTGTCCCTTTACCCTGGTGGAACTGAAAATGGCCCTTCATGGGGCTGCCAGTACGTCTGTTGGACCTGATGATATTCATTATGACATGCTGCACCATCTATCTCCTGCTTCTCTTGATGTCCTTCTGATTGTTTTCAACCGGATCTGGCAGGAGAATGTTTTTCCTGATGCCTGGTGCCAGGCTATTATTTTACCTTTCTCTAAGCCAGGGAAAGATCCCAAGATTCCTTCAAACTACCGTCTAATTGCTTTGACGAGCTGTCTCTGTAAGACATTAGAAAGGATGGTTAATGCTCGTCTTGTTTGGTTCCTTGAATCAAACAACCTCCTCTCGCCCACCCTGTGTGGGTTCCGTCGACAGCACTCCACCACAGACCACCTAATTCGTCTTGAAACATCTATCAGAGAAGCCTTTCTCAACCACCAACATCTTGTATCAATATTCTTTGACATAGAGAAGGCTTGCGAGACCTCCATACATATGGGTTACGTGTCCATGTTTATTAGAAATTTTTAATGGACAGGAGATTCCAAGTTCATGTGGGTTCGACACTTTCCCCGTTCTTTTGTACAGGAACTTGGAGTCCCTCAAGGCTGTGTATTGAGTGTTACACTCTTCAGTATAAAGATAAATGCCATCACTGAACAACTCCCTCTCACTGTTGCAAATGGGCTGTATGTCCCATTGTTGATGGACAATATATTTGACATGTATATCTCATGTCAGTCGTCAAACATAAGATGTATTGAGCGGCAACTACAAACCGCCCTCAATCGTGTACGGAAGTGGACTCTGCCGAACCGCTTTAATTTCTCTCTCTCTCTAAAACCGTATGCATGCACTTTTGCCATCGACTGGGTATTCACCCTGATCCTGAACTTCATATCGATGAAGTTTTGCTGCCAGTGGTCTCGGAGACCAAGTTCTTGGGGCTTATCTTTGATCGTAAACTGACCTTTATACCACACTTAAAGCAGCTTCGGGTGAAATGCACAATAGCACTGAACATCCTCCGAGTTCTCTCTTCTACCAGTTGGGGGGGGCAGATATCTGTTCAATGTTAAAGGTATATCGTGCTCTTATTAGATCGAAACTCGAGTATGGATCAATGGTCTATGTCTCTGTGAGACCCTCGGCCTTAAAGATGCTGGACCCCATTCATCACCAAGGACTTCGACTCTGCACTGGGGCTTTCCTTACCTCTCCAGTTCAAAGTGTATACATTGAATCTCATGAACCTTCTCTACACCTTCGCCGTTTGCAACTATCTTTACAATATACTTCGAAACTTCATTCCTCACCAAAGCATCCCACCTGGAAATGTGTTTTCCTTCCTCGGTGGGCAGTACTTTTTCAGAACAGACGATCTGTCATTGCTCCGTTTGGCCTTCGCATCTGGGCGCAATTGGATGAATTGGGTCTGTCCTTGGATAACATTGCAGATTCCACAGGTCAGCCCATCCCACCATGGCTTATTACAGCCCCCAAATGTGACCTTTCTTTCAGTCACCTAAAAAAGGCAGATACTCCAGATTGGAAGTACCGTCTTTTATTCAATGAATATCTTTCAAACAATCATTCAGTTCCCATTTATACAGATGGTTTCAAATCAGGTAATTCAGTGGGCTCTGCTGTGGGTCAGTAGTTGCACGCAGAATCCCTTCTACAGCTTCTGTGTTCACTGCTGAACTGTATGCCATATCTCTTGCCCTGGATCATATTGCAGCTGAGCAGTACTCCAACTGCACTATTTATACTGATTCGTTTAGTTCTATACTTGCCTTGGAATCACTACACGTTAGCTCACACCCTGTTCTCACTGATATTCGAAACCGACTGGCCCATTTCTCATTAGCAGCTACTTCAATCCAGTTTTTCTGGATACCAGACCATGTTGGTATTCGCGGGAACGAGCTTGCAGACATGGCAGCTAAATCTGTCTGCTCCAGCACCATTACCCCTGTGCCTATTCCGTACATGGACTATGGTCTTGTCTTCAAGGCTCAGCTCCGTGCCAGCTGGCAGTCCACTTGGAGTGAGCAACGTGACAACAAACTTTTTCAAATCAAACCCTATATTGGACTTTGGCCATCTAGCTTCCATAAAGTTCGGAAGGAGGAAGTTATTCTCACTAGGCTACGCATTGGTCACAGTTTTTTAACTCATCATTTTGTTTTATCTGGAACTGATGTACCAATGTGTTGTTTGTGTAACACTCAAATCACTATCAGCCAAGTTTTACTTTCTTGCCATCGTTACAATTCTCAACGACAGCAATATTTTAAACATATTTTTTCCCAGGGTCAATCTGTAACATTGGACAGTGTTATTGGTGATGGTGACTCTGTCCACCTTGATAACGTTTTTTAATTTTTTAATGGCCATTAATCTTTTTAATCTCATTTAAGTGTTGCATATTTATTCATTACACCTTTTTAATTGTGGTTCCTTTTTTACAGTTTTAATCTCTCTCATTCAATTTGACATTGGACAATGGCCAGAACATTAAATAACTCGACACCAGGACTGGAAAGGCCAACTTCAGGTGACTAACGCTACTGTTTGAACTACTCGTTAGCCGTCCTGGCATATCATTTCACACTTTTACTACTTTACTTTTTAGTACTGGCCATATTGACTCATAACCCGGAACCAGGACTGGAAAGACCAACTTCAGGTGACTGACGGTGGTTTTTATACTTACCTGTTAGTCTTCCTGGTGGATTATGATCAATACCATTCTGCTATAGGTAGTCCTTTACAACTTTGTTGACTGGATGTCAACATTGGTTTTTACGCCATTTTCTGTTTTAATTGTCGTTTTACTTTTATCTTCATTTACTTTTATTTTTTTACTGAACATTTGGCTACTCATTGTTACAATTTTGCTATGTATCTTTTAAAACTTCTATTCTTTTACATTTTGATACTGGTTGCTATGACACATAACCCGGAACCAGGACTGGAAAGACCAACTTCAGGTGGCTGACGGTGGTTCTTGAACTTACCTGTTAGTCTTCCTGGCGGGTTATGATCATTACCTTTTTTGCTGGAGTAAATACCTTACAACTTCTTATACTCTGCCTTCTATCTTAACATTGTAGACTAGGTGTCAACATTGGTTTTATACTTTGTTTTACCTTCATTTCCATTTATGTCTATTACTACATTTATTTTTTACATTTTTTACCCAATGTCTGGCGCAGATAGCCTTGCTGCTTTGTGCCATAAAACACTAAATCAATCAATCAACAAACCGTATTTGTAGAGGTACAAATGGCAATGAAAGCTACCCCTGTCCCATAGTTATAGAGCTCAAGTGATAGTCTTTACTACATTTAAATATAGTGGGTGCTGTGTTATCAGTAAACTTTTGTTCTCTCTTGCTATTCAGAAACTTTTAACTCCATTCTGATAATTTTCTTATACATAGATTTTAACATTTGCTTGTCTCTTTCATGTGGTAGTAGGTATCACTTTCTTTAACATGGAAGACATGCTTCTTAGTATCCCAAAAGGTTAATGAAGCAACTGTTTAGCACAACTATTATGTAGAGGCTAACCAGTTGTATACTATATAATGGTTGGAAAATTACATTACAATAACATTGATAACAATTTCAAGCATAACATTCATTATCAGTTTTATTATGATGTATTGCTGCTTAAACTGGAATGTTCTTGTAACCTACAAATCAGTTTCTACTATTAATTTTTGAAATATAGCTATTTTTTGTAAAAAAAATTGTATTTGTGGTTGTTCAATACTAAGGCAATACAGAAGAAATATAATAACTCAGCATCTGGTAATGTTTATAGATTGACTGTTTAATTCTTATGCCACTGCTACCTGTAACAGTATTTCATAGTGAAAGATAACTTGTAATTCAATTATGAGAATCTTTATTTGTATCAATCTGACTTTAAGTTCCCAAGACTGATTTAACAGATACTTTTTTCCTAGTGAAGCCTAACTGAGGGAATATCTTTAGAGATACTTTGGCTTTATATCAATTTACTAAGCAGTGTAAAGTTTTCAAGTAGTAACTCACCCTGACATATACATGGTATATTTTACATTATATATTTGTATGCAGTCTACTTAATGAGTCTTTAAACTTGTCAAAATATTGGCTATTGCACACATGAAGTCCTTGATTGTTACACAGGATAATATTTCATCACTTCAAATTGACTTTTCATAAATAGGCACCACCAATGGTAGCACAATATTAATTCTGTATTAATATACTTTGCACTAATTTCTCCAACATCATTTAACCCTTTCCCAACCAAACTAAGCATTTGTTGACTTGCATTCAAAATTTTATTCAACTACTATTTTATGAATTTTTGTCAGTAAGTTTGGAATCAAAGTGTAGATTATAATTCAGACTTTAATATTAAAGTTTGAACGTATAACTTGTATATATGTATGAGTTAAGTTCTTAATTTAAAATTAAATATTAGGAAAGCACATCCAAATATAGATTTTAGTGAGTCAAGTGGTATGCAGCACTGTTTAAAATTAGATGTTTGTGATGCCAAAATACTAATCCTATAATTTTATATAGATTAGGAACTCAAGTTACTAATATTTTTAAGTTAAAAAAATAAACAGGTCAGTTTTATACTACTGGATACGTGACCTGAGTTGCATGTGTACCATGTCAATGCAAGTTATGTAATGATAGGTAGGCATGACTGGAAGGTCAATATAATAATAAATGTATGTGTTTATATATAATATTATGAGACTTAAGCTCCTTAGACTAAAAATTTGTATTTTTGTGTTATATGTCTTTCTAGCATGAAAAAAATTTATTTTTTTATGATGGTTATGAGTTTGAAGTGACAGACCCCACATAGCTAGAGTATAGAAAATAACATAAAATATAGTCTTACTGAAAACAAACATTTGAAACGTATTTAGGAGATTTTAGAGGTTATGCAAATATTTGAGATTTTCGGACAAAGAAATAGTTTATTTTAACCATAACATTAAATAACTTTGCACTTAAACTAGTAACAAAACATACTATTTTCAGAAATAAATCTTTAGTAAAAATATTTCATTAAAAAAACTGATAATCTTTACTAATAGTTTACCAAATTTTGTGAATATGCAAATATTTGATTTGTGCAAGTGTGTGGACAAACTCATGAATATTGTACTAAGCCCATTTTGAAAGGGGTAATGAATTTTGGGGACTAGGATTTATTTTGTATGAAATGCAAATTTTCTCAACATACATTACACTAATAGAAAAGTTCTCTTAATTTCAGATAGTAAGTTTATTTCAATATGAATCACCTAAAGACTTAGCTTACTTTTTGTACAAGTCTGCAACATGTTATAATTATTACAATAAATTCTGTCTACAGTATGTTATCCTTCAGTTACTATAAACCACAGGGGGTATGCATATTTATTTTGCAGTATTAGAGGAACAACTAACAGACAAGACATTTCAGGTTTTGAATAATAAATACTGTGATCACCAAGTAGCCAATATGTATTTATATAAAAAGTTCAGTGTGGTAAAACATTATCATTAAGCTAAGCATGCATCATCATCATTCAGTTGTGTAAAAAAAGCTTCTTGTGGAAGATAATTACATTTAGTTTTGTGCAAAAACTTACTAAAACCACTACAAAAATATGCTGAACATATAAGTAAGCAGAGGTAGTTGACCTAATGTTTTTGGTTGAAATGTATATGATATAACTGCATTTTAACCATTCCATGAACGACAGTGAGGGAGAAAAAAATGTTTACCCTTTTGTAACAGAACAACACTATATCCTTTAACTACAGTATTCACACATTTCTTATTCAATAATGAAGTTATATTTAGATAAGTGAACATCTAACCCATTAACTACTGATTTATCATGTAGGGAATGATTCACCTCCTGCAGTTGAATACATACAGTGTACAGCTCACACAGAACTAATATATATCATAGTATTAAAGTGAACCAAAAAATCTACTGCACAGTTGTTAAGTATAAATGCTAATAGTACATGTAATAAAAGGAAACCAAGAGTGAAATAAAAATTATACCATGTTAATCACTAGTAGAGCTGGTTTAATGTTTCAGTAAATACAGATTTTTTTAAAACAAACTTAATACAGCTATTTCATTTGTTTTGTATTACATACTAACATTGCCTGGAAGTTAGGGTTTTGACCCAAACACTATTACTGAACATACTCACCTTTTCGCCTATAAATGTAACAATGAGTCCCATAGGTAAAGAGTGGCCCAAAAGTTAGTGTGGGTAATGTTGACTAGTTGCTTTCCCTCTAGCTAATCACTTCAAGATTAAAAATCCAGCTTGGATAGCCTTCAAGTTGTTTTATGTGAAATTCAACAAACCAAATTTGTCAGTATGTCCAGATGATATTTTAACAATTTTTTAATTTTTGTAAAACACTGAGTTTATAAGTTCAAAAAACTAAAGTTTTATGAAATCTTAAAGTCAATGAACATAAAGAAAAAAATATGCATTTTGCATTGTTAGACTCAACCACTTATATGAGTAGAGCATCGAAAGATGAAAATAAGAAAAGAGAAAATAAAAATAAAAACTATTTTAGCATTTAATAGGGAAAATGTGAACATTATGAAATTAGCCTTGAAATGCAGTTTGGAACCATGGATGCAGTTTAGAATGATAGTCACTCTCCCATTATTTAGCCAAACAAAAGTTCTTGGTGGATACTTTGATTAGCTGACTTCTTGTCATTAGTTTTATTTCAATCATGTGATGGTTGCAAAGTTACCCCTAAGTGAAAGGCCAATAGGATACAATGCAACTACTCCATGAAACAGTAGATAAGTTCCCTAACTGTGCTATAAAAAGTAACACCTCAGGCCAAAATTAGCACATTGTAGTATTTTCAGATTAAACTGATTTGATGGAGAAGCATATACATAAAATTGGTTTTCACTAAGTAAGATTGAAAATTGCATATAGCTATTCACAGTAAAGTGAATATGGGAGTGATGAGCTTGGCAAACCTTTCCTTGTCTCACAAATTTGTCCAAAGTCATATAAATGTCAAAAAATTATGATTTTTTTCTTTTTTAATATAAAGTATATAGTTAGTAAAATGCTATACTAGATAGTTGATTTTTGAAGATTTCTTAGGGGAATGATATAGTATGTTAGACTTCTACTTTAATCACTAAATATTAAAAAAAATTGCAAAGCAGTGCAAATAATATGCCTTTAGGGTCAAATCTTTTCTACATTTAGATAGTCCAATGTAATGACCATAGCATAATATGACAGCCATAACATCCTTTAACACAAATATAGTCAAATAAAACTTTTCCAAAAAGATGCTGCAGTTATCTGAATATTCATATCTTCACATCAGAGTGTACTATCATCTTCAGCATATATCAAATTATTTATCCATTTTGCTGACATATCCAACAACATAAGAAAGTTGGTCATGTTGGTCAAGTATTGCATCTAGGCAGATAGAAGAATAATGACATGAATAATTTTATTTTGAGGTGAGGATGATATGTAACTACATTTTGTAAATGTCAACCAAATCTAGATTACAGCACTAGAAACCCCAAGAAAAATATTTTGTGGATGTGTATTCAATTTTTCTGTGTCCTCAGAGAGGAAGGTTTAGATGAGTAAAGATATTTATAACATCAAGTAATAATTATGAAGTATCATATTACTAAAGCTTTTCCTTTTTTCTTACAAAATATTTTTCCTGTCTTTGTTATTTAGCATTTTATCTACAGGACACTTTTGTTATAATTGTTCCAAGCTTTTATACATTCAACATTGTGGCTTTTGACATGTTTTTCATAGCCTTACTAGGCTTCTAGTACCTTTAGCCATTGTTTATAACCATATTGTTGAAATGTCTCTTTGTAATGAGATTTGACACAGAGGCTAAAATATCTCTTCATACAATTGACGTTAGTCTTAGGATAACAGCATTTTCAGTTAAATAGGCCCAAGCCTGGTACAGGCATCTTGATAAAGTCAGTTCACATCACAAATCATCTAGTTTTTCCCTTGCATCATGAACCTAGAATTATGTGAGATAACATAAAACATGCAGCTGCTGGAGAACAAACTTATTAGACAAAGATAAAGCAGAAATTTTACCTAAGTCAAAAGCTGAATTTGGAGATAAAGCAAAGAGTTTCCCTATATTTGTTAAGTATACTTTTGAAAATACAATACAGTACAAATATCCAAATTCA
Source organism: Tachypleus tridentatus (assembly GCF_004210375.1). Taxonomy (NCBI): domain Eukaryota; kingdom Metazoa; phylum Arthropoda; class Merostomata; order Xiphosura; family Limulidae; genus Tachypleus; species Tachypleus tridentatus. The sequence continues at coordinate 9,744,529 of NC_134829.1, read as the reverse complement.
GTGTTGCATATGAACTAAAGGCATTTTATTATCATTATTGTTAATGCATAAAAGTAATATTTTATACAATTAACAGAAAAGTGAGAAAAATAAATAAAATATTACAAAATAAGAATAATAATAATTAAAACAGAAGTGTTTTGCAGGTGAAGTTTGTAGTCAAATATATTTATAATTGGATGAAAGGAAACTGCATTTGATAAAAAATGTCTACTCTAAGTTTCTTCCACAAGTAGAACATGACTTATAAATCTTGCATCATAATGACTTTATTGAAGTCAATTTATGTACGTCTTTCTTAATATAATCTGCCCAAGAATGAATATCTGTGGTGTAGAAATGTTACAGTATTACATGATTCTAATGCAATAAGTGGAGAAACTTTAAAACAAAAGAATCATAAATGAACACAACAAAAAGAATGGAAGTTATAGATTTTTCTTTTCAGTGATGTAGATGAAGTGTGGGATTCAAAACGTAATTTTGAACCATTTACCCTAACCAGCAATACAGTAGCACTTATTTAAACTAGGCCGGTCAACGAATGTCAGAACGGCACTCGAATATTCGTGGGCGAAAATTCGTGAATATCCGAATATTCGTGCATATACTTGTTAGATCGTTTTAGAATTATTAATTAATAATTAACTTACCTTAAATTGCAATATTTATGCCAGTAAAGAGTAGAAATAACTTGTTTTTCATCATTTACTGAAGTTTACATTCTTTTCTTGAACTTCCTGTCACAGTGCACCATGGGTAATGTATTACTGTAAACCATATTGTTGCTGCTCTGTTCAATGTGAGCCCTCTGTACAAAAGCTGACTTCTGGCACCTGTGACCTGTTTTTTTCTTATTTTGATGCTGTAAAATTGTTGTCCATTATTATTTTATTTATGTAATTATATTACTATACTGTGTTGAATAAAATACTTGTCAAAATAATTATTGTTGTTTGTTTTCTTTTATTCTACACACTGGGGAAACAACATTATCAATAAACATGAACTTTATTAATGAACATAAAAAAACATCAGAAAACAATTAACACTAAACAAGTTAAAATAGACATAAAATACTGAGTTTATGCTGCAGCCACATAGACCTGTTCCACATCCTGGTCAATTATTAATGCTCTGTCCATTGTTACTTGGAAAATATTAAAAGTTAAACACTAACAATAAAAAACATTTGTAAAAAAACCTCATAAAACAACTTTCACTGAAAATACTGAGTGTATGCACATTCCTGTTCATGGTGTTTCCTCCTTTACATTTGAGGATGGAAGCCCAGGAAGTTGGGGATAAACTGGATTAGAGACCTGTGAGCTAGTACTGGCAGCACTCGAAGGGGTACAGGTAACTGTAACTGCAGGGAGAAAATCAGAAGGGACTGTCATGTTGGCTTTGACTGCTGACTTCAAGTTCTTGTTCAGGAACACCAATTGATCCACATGTTCAGGGTTAAGGGAAGCCCTTAGCTTGCTGACGGTCAAACCTGCTGTGCTGAATGTACGTTCGCTTGGTACTGATGTACCAGGTATAGACAGGTATTTCCTAGCAACTGAAGCAATTGATGGAAACCTTGACCTGTACACAGACCACCACTGAAGAGGGTTTGGTGGCCTTAGAGGCTCTCTGACAAAATCAGCCAACTCTTCCTCAACTGAAGAAACATCACTGCCTTCTGTCAAGTCTACTGTATCACCCATTACATAACTCAAAACTTTTGACATAATGGGTTTTTTTACAGGTGGTTCTGTTACCTCATCTGCCTCAGGTTCCTTCTTGACTTCTGCAGTGTTGCTTGATCTCCTGATTTCTTCTGCTATGTTGGCATGAAGTTCCTTTCTCTGACTTTCGGTCAAAAAATTTTAGACTTTTATATCTAGGATCAAGTGCTGAAGCTTTCAGCAGGGAACTATTCAGACCTTCATTAATGATTCCTCCATCTTCTGACAAGAATTTAAATCTTTTCACCAATCCCATACTGATTGTTTTTTCAACTGCTTAGCTAGTGCTTTGTCTTCCTCTGTGGTCTTAAGGTCCTCCATCATATCTGTCAGCAGAGGGTAAATTGAGGACCCTGTGGGAAGATCTTCCTTCCCAAGAATTTCAGTGGCTTCTGCAAAAGGATGAAGTATTGGGATTATTGTATGCATCGTGTCCCAAAGACATCATCAATGTCAAATCTTTCTCCACTTTTACAATGGTAGCGTCTACCAACACTGCATATATGGGCACTCTGAGCTCTACCAGTCGCTGCACCATCTCCAGCAGAGAGTTCCATCTTGTAGGGCAATCCTGTATAAGGTTCTTTGCAATGATGGGACCCTTCTTTACTTGTTCCTTCTGGGCTTCAGTAGCCATATGAACTTGTTTTTGTTTTAGGGCACTTGTGGCCAGAACAGAATGGTTGAAGAATGTAACCAACCTTCTCCCTGCCCCAAGGGCTTTTGCAATGGGTGCAAGCTTAGCCCATCTTGCAGAGCTAACTGAAGGCTGTGGGCAAAACAGCCAGAGTGAGAAATGCCTAACTTTTCTGCTGCCACAAGCATATTTGCAGCATTATCAGTAGTTAAGTGGACAATATTGTTGGTGTTTAGAAATTCAGAACACAGATTGTGAATTTCAGAAGCAATATTTTGACCTGTGTGTCTATCAGAAAAGAGTCTGGTGCCCAGAACATTTGAGTGCATTTTCCATTGCAAGTCAATGTGTTGTTCTGTGATAGTAATGTAACCTTGCATTGCTAGTCCACAAATCAGTGGTCAGTGAAACATGCTGGTCTCTCAGTTCTCCAATCATCTCTGTCTTGGCATCATTGTACAGTTTTGTAAGGTAGTTACCAACAGTATTTCTACAAGGAACTTTGTATGATGGGTTTAACTGGTTTGCAAAATATCTAAATCCTACACCCTCAACAAAACTGAGTGGTCTAAGATCTACAGCACACATAAGAGCCAGGCTCCTGTTTATTCTCTCAGTGCTGTGTACATTCATTTTGGTAGCACAGGGATTCAGCTGCAGGAGTGTTGTTTGTCTCAGTGTAGGTGCAGCAGTAACATTTTAGAGTCCTGCAAATGCAGGTGAATAATTAATTATATATTTGCTAGCTATACATAAAATAAATATAAAACATATATTTAAAAAAAATGGGATAATATAATTTTAAACACAGAATATTCCTGCAGGTTCAGAAATGTCAAACAGCCATGTGCTCACTGCTCACCTGTTTGTTGGAAGTTAGGGAAATTCCACTATGCCTGTTACTCATATGATTTCTTAGGTTTGTTGTACCTCCACAAAATGACAGGTTTGCTTTGCAGAGCTGACACTCTGCCTTCTTTCCATCTAGTTTAAAATACTTCCAAACAGCAGACTTTCTGCCTTGATCCTCCATATTTAAAGTCTTTTGGCACCAAAGTAGCAACTTTAAGAAGGTTTACTGTAATCTTGTACCCACAATGCAATGTTCACAAAAGTTGGATTTCCTTTTCCTCTTTAGCAGACAACTACCAAAAAAAGTTAAATAAAGTGTTATTTATTCAGATTTGACTTCATTTTTCTACAATGGTAAGTTAATATTTATTAATATTAATTAGGCGAATTTCCGAATATTATTGCATTCGAATATTCGCGGAAAAAGATCCATATACGAAGCTTCGATTACTCTTGCCGGCTGTAATTTAAACATCAGAGTTCTGGCTGTCTGGCATTTAGAAGTGGGAAAGCACATAATAAATTTGTAATTGAAGGAATAGCAGGTGATAGTAATATTGCACTTATGATTGTGCCTCAAACAAAAAAAGAAAAAAGTCTGTTATAGAATATCCATTCTATTTACTTATTTTGTCAAGATTGCCAGAGATGACAAAAATAATGAAAGTGTTGCCTCATTGAAAAAAGTTAATTTTTGACACATGATGAAAAATTTTCTAAGTAATATTCATTCTGATGTTTATTTAAAGTTTCTCTTATAAAATAGATGCATGTAAAATCAGTTAATGAATTTTGTAATAAAAATTTCATGACATTCAGTTTTTGTTGTAAAAAAATTAATGTAATCATCCTAAATTCTGAAAGGAATATCACTGCAGCAAAAGTAAAAAATCTACTGTTATGAAAATAGTCCAGCAACAACAAGGATTCATTTTAGCTTCCAGAGTTTCTAAGAGTTAATTTGCATGGACATGTGACATATCTATCTGCAAAATTAAAATCTCCATCAGAATCAAATATTTTCATACCAATTTTTAGTATACATGCTATATAACATGTTATTGTAATTAAAGATATTGGGTTCATTTTTTTGTATTTTAAAATACGTAAGGTAATGAATCAACTCTAAGCGATGCAAAGGATCTTTCTACTAAAAGTTGAATGGCTGAGAAACAGTGATTAAAAGGTTTCTTTTTTCAGTGTTAAAAATAAAGAAGGTTTAGGTAGGCTGCAACTTCTAAAAGATAATTATTGGGAAATAAAGAATATGACATGTCAGACATATTACAAAAAAGATACACCTTTCTGGACACACTGGCATTGTGCACAGAAGCTGGTAGCCCAAGAAATGCATTCTGTGAAAATCATTGTTATCTTCTAAGAAGACTATAATTAAAGTTATAGTTTGGCTTAGAGGATAGAACAGCCAAACTAAAACTTAAAAAAAAAAAAAGCCAGTCCTTATCATTCATGTGTCTCAAGCTTTTTTTTCTTTAACTCTTGCAAGTTTATTACCTCTACAACACCTAAAGGCAACCCATCTCCATAGGCCAACCACCCTATTTAAAAGAAAATTGTCTTTACAGGAGACAGCTTCTTCTTCCTTGTCAAGATCAATATTTGTGTACCTTAGTTCTCTAATTCTCACTGTTAAGTATGAAAAATGTTGATGCATCAATTGCTTTTCCAGTCTTAAACACTATAATCACATCTCCTTTAACTTCTTTTCTCAACAGAAAGAAATTTTAAGGAACTTAATCTTTCCTCTTTTTACAACCCCTCCATCCCAGGTATGAAATTAGTAACCCTCCTCTGAACATTTTCCAAAATTCAGTGTTTTTTTTTTAAGATAAGATACTTATCTTATCTCACAATACTCAGAGGTAACCAGTGACCTCTACAATGAAATAACTTTTTTAAACTGGTATTTGATATTTCTGAAGATACAACCTAAAATCTTATTTGCCTTACCACTAGCAACAGTGCACTGCTTCAATGGCTTAAGAGACTGATCAACCATTAAACCAAAATCATTTTCTCTCATGACTTTCTTAAGGTTATTCCCATCCAAATTATACTTGTAATTCAAATTATTATAATCTACATGCAGTATATTGCATTTAACATAAAACCCATCTGTCATTTATTTACCCAACTCACTAAATGATCTAAATCCTTTTGTAAATCAGCAGCATCCTCTTCACAGCCAGAAACACCCAATACCTTGATAGTATCAGCAAAATTAAATAACTTATTGGCCATTCCTTCATCTATGTTAATGGCTCCAAGACTGACACCTAAGGTGTGCCACTTGCAACATTAATCCTGTTTAACTGAACTTCATTTATAACAACCCTCTGCTTTTTTCCATAAAGACACTATTCTATCCAATTAGTTAACTTATCCTCCACACCTACAGAGATAAGTTTCTTTGCAAGCTTTCTGAAAATAGATACACCAAATCTATGCCCTTACCATCATCCACATATGCAGTAACATTTTTAAAGCATGTCAAAATATTTATAGGACAAGATTTTCCCTTGGTGAAACCATGTTGAATATTCAATAAAATTCTAAACTTTAAGTGCCAATGCAAAGTATCTTTTTTTCAGTCTTTCCAAAATTTTTCCCAGAACTGTAATAGGGCTATAAATAGTGGGACAACTTATGATACATCCTTTTTAGATAGGAGTGACATTAGTTGATTTCCACTCTGTTGGTATTTCTCTACAATGCAAGGACTCAAAATAATTTGTGGCAAGTGGCTCATGTATCCTGTGTTTCTTTCACTTCCTTTAAAATCCTCAGAGAAATATTACCTGGCTGATGCCTCCATTTACCTATTTTATCAACTTTAGTTAGGATAGCCTCCAGCCTGCAAGCTCTACATAGAAACTGAACATTCTCACTACTACCTTCCTTAATAGTATGACACAGGATTGCCCATACGTAAGGGAATGAATAAGAGATAATTGTATATAACAGCCATGTTTGACACAGACTACAGTATATAATAGACAAGCATTATACATGTCTGTAGATAACTGACATTTAGGAAACATACTACTGTATATATAATAGGCATGTATGACATGCTAAATATAACAGACAATGATATGATGGAGTTTAGTGATTGTAACAGAACTGCATGATACAAATTAATATATATAGTGGACATGTAATGCAGAATACTGTGTATATAACAGGACTGTACGATATAGACTACTATATGGAAAAGACATGATACAGATGTTGTGTGGCATAGAGTTAGAGGGCACCACACACGTTGGACCCAGGTAGAGAGGGGATGATGTCTACTATATACATTAGTCTCCATCACCCCTGTATATCATATCACATTATACAATAATGAAACACTTGCTTATATGTATGATGCAAGAAAAACGTTTTTATTATGTAATGTACAACCCCAACTTTGCAAAATTTTTTATCTTGTGTGCATGTATATTTGCAGTAGGGGTCACAATTTTCCCATTTTGCCTCCATTTCCCATCACAGAAAACTTTTTTCTCTATTCTCAGGATGCAAATATGATGTTGTGAATACATAACGTGCGGATCTAATGCACTGGCATGAAGAATAATCAGCTAGTTTCTATAATACATGTATTAAACACGGTACTCTATATCAAACATGTCTATTTGATAGTATGTATCTTGTATTACAGACTATTGTACACAAATGAACTGCTAGTAAATTTTATAGTGGTCTGTGTCATATATGTCTTTTATATAAAGTAGTTTCCATCACTCATCTAACACATATAAAAGATGGTGTATCATGTCACTCTTAATTTCTTTTGATTTATAAAAATAGGAAGAGTCAGAAAAGTCAAAATGCATTTATCAAGATAGAATGGCTTGATTACTTTCTGCCCACTACCATTTCATTGACAGGGGTGAAGGGTCCAATAAGAGGGGAGTATCTTAATCTATTAAGTGTAGCCAGTGTTGGTATAATAAGCCTGTCCATAGAGGCTTATTTTGGCACTGGGCCAAGATGAATGTTCAGGATAGTAATTATCTGTTGTGGCATTATAGACAGTTGCTTTGTGGAATTTAAAGTAGAAAACCTGATGTCAAAGTCTGGTCTTAACAACATTCCTTTCTGTTTGGAAAGAACAAAACCCAATGACTTGGTAAACCAAAAGAAATAATAAATCATTCAAGGCCTTCTCATGCTTTAAAATCCCAGTTTGCAACAATTGTTATAGTGTTGATAAGTGCATTGTTATTTTGAAAGAAACCACCCAAGTGAGCAGAGGCATTGATTTGATCTGTATATTAATTATTTTAGGAAAAAGTTAAAAAATGAAAGAGTAAAAATAGAAAAGAGAATGCCACTTATACTGTAGCATGTTTAAATGCTAACAATGTACTGTAGTGGTGTACATTTAAAATAGCTAACAAGGCACTGTAGCAGTAGCATATTTAAAACAACTAACAATGCTCCATAGCAGTAGTATGTTTAAAACATCTAAACAATCTATTGTGGCCAACAAAATACTGATGAGATATTATATGATTGGTAATTATATGTATTAAATTATGTATAAACTTCAGAAGTTACTCAAAATAATTTTTTTTAACTTTTTTATCAAACTAGAACATTTTAAATACCTAATTAGAAAACAGGTATAAAATAACGAAAGAAGTAACAGTGAAGTGTAACTACACACCATTTTATTACACTTACATCAATCGTCACCATCAAATTGAGTTAAAACATAGCTTTCCATAAAATGTTTTCATGTTCACAAGATGGGAAGGACTCCTTCCTTTCCCAGTACCTTACTTCCTTGTGAGCTCCTCACAACAAAATTCCTCTGTATGTCACCAATTTTAGAAGCTGAAACTAGTCTTGGGATATTAATGAAATGACTAAACTGAGTACTGGCATATTTTGTTTCACAATAACAGGCTCTATTGATCTCATACTGTATCATGCACTCCCTAACATTGTTTATCTATGCATTTGAGATTTTACAAGTTGCATAAAATGATGACATTATTTCAGAAATCTCCAAAACTTGATGAAAGGCAAGAATACCCAAAATTTAAAACCTTGTTGGATCTTCAACATAGTTTCACTGGATGGAAAAATTCCCTTTCTAATCTTAACATTCTTCAAAGATACTACTGCTTATGCAAGTGAGAGTAGGGGTGTGATTTTAGTGTATCTGAATTTTAAAATTGCATATAACAAGATGCTACATACTGTTAAAATAATTATCTCTACAAGTGACTGGGGAAAAGTTGACTCAATGAATGGAAAAATAACTGAATAAAAGTAAGAAGATAATGTTCTTTTTGATTTACAGCAATGATAAAGGTGAACAAATGTTCACTAAATTGCTTACGTTTGCTGATGATATTGAGATCTTTAGTGCTGCTAGCTGTAAGAATGATATTTCTGCTTTACAAAATATTTATATTACTTAGTGGATTGGCTGATTAAATACTAGATGCCTTTTAACAATAATAAAGATACATTACATCTTGGATGTCATGATTTAAATTATAACAATGTTACAGAAGGAAACAATATTTGCGTTTCAGTTGATCAGGTTCTTAAGTTTTTCAATTAATGTGCTACTGCTAGAACAAATAGGATTTTATTTGAATCCACAGAAATCTATACTAATAAAACAGTAAGAGTGCATGTTGGTCAGTCAATGCCATTGCTCCAAGAGGAAAGAACCTTGAGACCTATAACTTTGCACAGACACTAAGGGAATTCTCAGATAGTGTACCTGGGTATTATTTTTATTACACACAGACGTTTCTCTAAATTAAAACTTTTATTTGCGAGCTCTTAGCTCTCTTACTGAAACCTTCACTGGACAGTAAAAACAATTGTTTAAAATAAGTATCTAGGCAACAATCATCTGATATTAAAGTTTATTAAATACTTACAATTATAATAAATATAAAATATAAATCAATTGGCTTTGTTGTAATACAAATAAGAAAAATACAATCATAAGTATTATGTAACAAAAAAAATAGAAATATTTTATTCTTCGAGTAATACATTATAATATTAGTCTAGCCATACATATACTGTGTTTGTGCAAGTTTCTAAATAGTCTTTGATTTTAAATTAAAAGTGAGTTGAATAGTTTGGCTAGCTGAGAGAGTGAATGTTAAATTGAGGGTTGAACAAGAGTTTAAGTTTTATTCCATTCATTGTTTCTAAAAAAATTGTTCTATGTATTTTTAAAAATAACCATGCATAAGTTTTTTTTAAAAACGTTTGTTTCTTTTCCTAGAAGAAACCATCCATAAAAGCATTACAATTCATATTATTAGAGTTTGTTTGCATCTGAAAAACTGTTTTCAAAATATGTATTAGAAGTAATTTTATTATACAGTTATTAATTCAAATGAAACTTTATATAAAAAAAAACTGACTTATGTATCAATCAAAAAAATGTTGTAGCAAAATTAGTATTCTTGCATTTTTATCATGGTCTGATTTAAGAGGAAATAACATCAAAAAAAATTCTGTGTATTTTATAGTGATGTGCCTGTGGTATCAGAACAAACCTCCATCAAATGATATTGTGTCTGCAGACAAACAAAACTAACCTTTTCATAGTCTAAAATTAGTTAGTTAAACCCATGAAATTCTGCAAAAATAAGTTATTCTTTATTTGCAGAGGGAAGAAGGGAGTTAGGCATGATAATATTTCTGATGCTAATTATGTATCGAGAAAATATAAAAAGATTCTGATTGCCAATCACAAGCAGTAAAAAATATGAAACAAAAGTGACAGTGAGACTCCACAAGAAACCAAAAAATGTCATCCATATGCACTGCAATAATTAGGGTGTTAACTACAATTTCATAAATTTTTTGAAGTTTTACAATCTTAAGCTATCTATTTCACAGAAATATGACTATTGACATGTATTGGTTACACAAAAAGCAAAATTTTGATCCCTCCTGTTTCAAAGCAGTTAAGCATTAACCCTCTGTTCAGGTAATACCCTGGCCATTAGGGTGCGTCAAAAAACAAAAAGTTGTGACACTCAGTCGCTCGCTTATAATTTAATTCCATTCAATGAAAAAAATATGCTAGCATAAAAAATCAATCCAATACATTAATATTTAGAGGTTGCGCAATGCGTACAAAATAACAACGTGCTTCCGGAACCAAACGAAAAGTTGGCATTAGTGAAAGGCTAGCTTCGGCTTTAGACAGAATCCAGATCAGTGACCGAAAAGCCGCGCAAATTTTGCTTCCTTTTGCAGCTCATATTGGACATAATATCGAGGATCTTGCCATTAGCCCCAGTTCCATAAGGAGGAAACGAATTACTAACCGTACTCTTCTAGCAGCTGAATTGAAGGAAAGTTTTTCTCCAAACGTTCCTTTGACATTACATTGGGATGGTAAGCTGATGCCTGACTTGGTTGGCAGAGAGAAGATCGAACGTTTGGCAATTTTAGTTTCAGGTGAAGGTGTAGAGAAGATTCTTTCAGTGCCCAAGATTGATAGTGGGGATGCAAATTCAGTAGCTTCTGAGATCAGATCAGTTTTAGTAGAATGGAATGTAAAAGACAGAATTAAATCGCTTTGCTTTGACACCACGGCGACCAATACAGGATCCAAATCTGGCGTCTGTCTGAGGATTGAAATGTTACTTGAACATGAGCTCTTGCACCTTGCCTGTAGACATCACATTTTGGAGATTCTTCTGAGCGCTGTATTCTCTACTCTCGTGATAGAGACATCAAAAAGTCCAGATATTACTTTGTTTTTAAACTTTAGAGATTGTTGGCCTAAAATTAATAAAACTAAGTACATAACAGCAGTAGAAGCAATGCCACTCCGAATACAGCCTTGGAAGGATGATATTATTCAATTTTGTCAGAATCTCCTTCAATCTCATCAACCATGGGACGATTATAAAGAGCTCTTGGAATTAGCTGTCATTTTTCTTGGATCTCTTCCACACGGATGTTCTTCAGTTTCTTTCCGTACTTCTGGTGCTGTACATCGTGCACGATGGATGGCTCGAGCAATATATTCTCTAAAAAATTTGGATGTTCCAAGAGGAGTTTGGTAGACTGCAATCACGGCCTGCTTCATCTCGTTTCATTTGACACACATTTCTGCAGCAAACTTGGCGATTTGTGTGTCTTTATAACTAAACATTACTTGCTCTTATGGTTTACAGTTAAGGATGCTTCCGTGGCAGCTCGAAGGGACCTTACACTACTCAAGGAACTTGCATTGCATGAAAATCATATGTTTAAGGAAGTTGGTACAAAGGCAATGAAATCGGCATTTATCTGAGGTTGCAGTTGGGCTTGCGCTCTTTGATGACGGTGTAACGAATAGCTACAAACTCAAGATGGTCTTAAATATGAATACCGTGAAAGACTCTCCTAGGCCAACTCCACGTTTAACAGTTGATGCTGCAAGCAATGCTGTTTCCAGAAAACTTCCAGATTTTTTTACCTCGGCAACGAAGAAAATTTTCTACCATCTGGATATTAGTAGCGCATTTTTATCATTACCACCGAAAGAGTGGAGCGCCTCCGAAGAGTACAAACAAGGAAAGGACAGAGTAAAGAAACTTTTTGCGACAAATGACGCAGCTGAAAGAGGAGTAGCTTTAATTCAACAGTTTATGGCAAAGGGCCGCACCAAGAACGAAGATCAATTTCGGTATATGATTCAGGTGGCAGAAGAACATCGGCGAACATAATGCGAAGGGGGCAGGCAAGATAAAACTTCAATGAAATAAATTTTTCTTTCAAGTTTTTATGTTTTTGCTAATTGTATAATCAATAAATATTAAATAATTTCTTTAAATAATTTAATTACCATTAATAATGTAATGTAGGGTAAATTTAAGGAAAATAGTGAACTTTGCAAGGTATGTGCGACCCCTAAATACTTCGCGATTGAAATGAAACTTTGTCTATGTTCTTTTCTCATTTAGTGGCACAACTGAGCAAAAAAATTGGGACATTTTAATTTTTATCCTTTATCTGCTAACACACCCTACTGGCCATGTCTGATAAAGATGGCTAGTCTATAATAATAAAAGAGACTGTGTGTGTGTGTGACCACCACAGCTTTAAGAGGAAAGAACCTAGAGATTTTGCATGCATACTGAATGGGTTCTGAGAATGTGCACTGTGATATTATTTTTTAGATTTGACTTAAAAAACTTAAGCCTTGTTTTAGCCCTTTAAGTCCCATATCTTTGCTTTCTGAAAGTCAGTAGAAAAATGCCATATTTTTCCTAATTCTCAATTACTAAATAAATTATATGCAGAGGTTTTCTGCCAAAGACTTAAAAAAAGAACAAAATGGCCAAAGAAGTTGCTAAAATTGGTTTAAAATTTTGAAAAAAAATTGACATGTTTTTCCAAAACAGAACAAAATTCAAAAGGGTATGAGGCCAAACATTTCTTAACCAGTCAAAAGCAACAGGGAAGGAAATGAAGGCATCGGGACTCATGAAACAGACACCTAGAATACCAAAAGAAGGCTTGAATAAAAGTTTGGAAAACGATATCACACAAAACAGTTAAAGAATCTTAGACACATAAAAAAACAAATACTGAACATCCAGACAGAGGTAGGAAAGGAGTACACAAACACGGTGGGTCAGGCAGTGTCAGGAACGTTTCATCTGTTTATAAGAAGTACTCTCCAGTTTTGGTTGTACATAAAACAGACTCTTCCTCTTCTGTGTGTGTTCAATCTTTTATATATGACATGACATCTGGAAATGAAAAGAGAGGGTTACTGGTTCTTATCTAATTACACTCTGGCCATTTAGCCATTTGAAAATAAGGTTACACTAGATCTGTATGTTCAGTAATGAAGACTTGTTCATTCACAGAAAGGAGTTCAGGTGTCTGTTGTACAGCAAGCCAGCACTTTCTTTTTTTCAAAGGAATATGACACAATAAAGCCAAAATTAACTGTTGGCAAATACAAGATAAACACCACTTAGGTAAAACTACAAAGCTGAAAAAATAAAATGTATTGAAGTAAGAAACCACTGAATGAATTAACTTTACCATTACTGAATAAAACCATACGAACCTCATTAGTTTTTAATCATAATTCTCAAAATTATTTATACACAAATTTCATGTAGGTCCAATGCTTTGTTGATTAATTTTTATTATAATGTACGAGTCGCACATATAAAATATAGCATCACCACTGTAATTAATCCCACTAATTATTGTTGGTGTTTTCTATAATTTTATCAAGGAGATCAGTAATTTCATCTATAGCTTTGTTCAGTTCTTTACACTAACTGTTGTAACAGACAAAAACAAACTACTCAATACAATGCAACACAAGACTACCTGTATTGAATAGTATAAAGACAGTTAATAATTTAATAAACAGTGTAGAACTCACATCATTCATAACTAGTAACAACCAAGAGTACGAAGCTGTTGTATTATATTCAATAAAGGAGTTTTAATAATTTACATACACACATTTACCTAATTATGATTGAAAATAATAAACTGGTCTGTAACCAGTAACAAAAATGTGTTGCATAATGAGGAAACAACCTAAAAATATGTAGTTAACAAGCAATCATGAATAATAAATGTATATATTATTTTTACCACTCTAAAAAAAATTGTTGAAAGTTTTGAGAAAAAAAAAAGAGAACGTTATTACAGAATCCCTGCACATAAAAGTGAACTAGATTCCATGGCTTTCTTTTACCATATTCAATTATTTTCCATGACATTTATCCATTTATTAATGACTGTCCATTAGACTTGTTGACATGTACATTTGTTCAAATCAGAGTTCTCTAAGACAAAATAACATAATTATCAATATCTACTAAGTTAAAGCACATCAACTCATTAATATGATTTCTTTTCTGACATTTTCATAGTAATTGTTATTCAAAACATGAGAATAATGACAAAATTTTTGCCTCAAATGACTAGATTCAGTATGAAACTTTATAGAATGAATAGCAACTGCCTGTTGTGGAAACACCAGTGTAGAGGAAGTTGTTTCGAAAGTCTTTCATCTTCATGTTAGTGTGTGTTTAAGATGTCAGTCCTGGTGGATTGTGGAGAGCATCTTATGATTGGATGGATTATCACTGTTTCTGACTGGAGGAGAGATTTTCTGTAGATTCAACCAATGGTAGCCACAGGTTACTCTCCCCTAATCCAAAATCTCATTCTACAAAGTTTCATCATGAATACTCTGCCAAGACAATCTATCAAAGAATAGATCCAGTATTATTTGATATTTGTGATTTAGTTTTCTGCTGCTCCTCCAAATTGCTGATTTAAAAACTTCAAAAGACTAAATTCAAACAGTAACATAACAGTCATTATGTTGCACCCAAAGACACACTCGGGTCACTGTTATAACATGATTGTGATAGACGGGATTTAACACGTCAAACATTTTTTTAGGTTCTTCCTCTAATTTTTGGATTTTAATATCCAGATTATATATTTCATCTTTCTTCTTAATAGCTGCCTGTCTTAGTGCATTAGATTCTACAATTAATGATTTCATTTTCTGACTGGATTCTGCCATTATAGATTTTTGGTCAGCATTGTTGATCAAGGCAGTTACATCTCCTTGTAGTCTCTGCTTTTCAGCTGTAGTTTCACTTAGTTTATCCCTGATGGCTTTACATTTTTGGGTGAAAGATAGTACTTGAGTTTTCTTTTATCTTCTAGAAGCTGTCTGCATTTTCTAGGAGAACTGGTGTTACTTTGAAATTAGACATACTACCAATGAAATTAATGTACTCTATCACTCTCCTCTGGGCAACTACAGAAACCTCTTGCCATGCTCTCATCTAAAATTTCTTTATTTATGGAGAACTCCCCATCCACACTGGTTTGTCCATAAGATAGAATTAGAAAAAGTTTAAAAACTCAGACTTTTGAACTCTGACATGAACTTCTCTTTCTTACTAAATTATGCAGGAATGATAATCAGTGATGTCGAGAAAACCCAGTTGTAGAGAAACGTATATGCAAAAACGGCTCGTTTGAGTTGAGAATATATTTTACGTAGAAGAGCGAACAACGTTCCGACCTTCTTCGGTCATCGTTCACAAAGAAACGTTGTTCCCTCTTCAACGTAAAATGGCCCGGCATGGTCTAGCGCGTAAGGCGTGCGACTCGTAATCCGAGGGTCGCGGGTTCGCGCCCGCGTCGCGCTAAACATGCTCGCCCTCCCAGCCGTGGGGGTGTATAATGTTACGGTCAATCCCACTATTCGTTGGTAAAAGAGTAGCCCAAGAGTTGGCGGTGGGTGGTGATGACTAGCTGCCTTCCCTCTAGTCTTACACTGCAAAATTAGGGACGGCTAGCACAGATAGCCCTCGAGTAGCTTTGTGCGAAATTTCCAAACAAACAAACAAATCAACGTAAAATATATTCTCAACTCAAACGAGCCGTTTTTGCATATACGTTTCTCTACAACTGGGTTTTCTCGACATCACTGATTATTTCTTCATCACGGCGATTGTACGAGAAGTGTAAGTCTGTGTTTTTATCTCAGTGTATTTGTACTTATCTGTCACCATTATGTCTGAACTAGCACACCATACACCACTATTAACAGTACACGCTCACACGATCGTTAAGAATCGTTATTTTTTTATGACACAAGCAATTAAAACAGCATTACATCCACCACTATACTGGTACAGGTATGTAGATGACACGGTTTTCAATCACATTAACTCTATACATCCCAACATCAACTTCACATGTGAACAAGAAGGAAGCAATCAAATATTATTTCTTAACCTCAAAATTACAAGAACTGATACACAATTTAAAACAGAAATCCACCGAAAATCACCTATACTAGACTATACATTCCTTGGGAC
The DNA here is from genome assembly GCF_004210375.1 of Tachypleus tridentatus. Lineage (NCBI taxonomy): Eukaryota > Metazoa > Arthropoda > Merostomata > Xiphosura > Limulidae > Tachypleus > Tachypleus tridentatus. The sequence goes on along the minus strand of NC_134829.1, from coordinate 9,728,408 downwards.
TCAGCACATGAAACAAAACAAAAACTCAACATACTAAGAAACCAAATAAACACAGCCATAAAACTATGCTCACCAGATAAAATTAACGATGAATTAGACAAAATAAAACAATACTTCTTCAACATCAATAAGTTTCCTCCACAAACTGTAGAAAACATTATACGCACACACCTAGACAGAAAGCAAAATCAACCAACAAAAGTAAATATATCTCACGAATCAAAAAATCACGAAACCATATACTGCTGCATGCCATATATTCCTGACATCAGCAAACAAATAACCAACATTTGGCAAAAACTAGTAACAAAATATGACATTCCAGTTAATACCAAATTTATTCAAAAACCAGGCACAAAACTGAGGTCTATACTATATAAAAACTACATTGACAAACACCACACCAACATTATTTATAAAATACAATGTGATAACTGCCACGACTTCTATATTGGAGAAACAAGTAGAAAAATGGAAACTAGATTTAAAGAACATAAAAAGTCACCTTCACACGTTTTCGAACACTGCAAGTCAAATAAACACAACATAACCATAGAAAACACTCAAATACTAAATAAAGAAACAAACATAAACAAACGCAAAATTAAAGAAGCCTTACTTATACAACAACTTAAATCCAAAATAAACCAATATAAAGGAACGCCTTTATACCTATATTAAATATAATAAAATAAATAATATAAAATTATATATTCAAACATCCAACACCGCCCTCTACATTCCGACACTCAGTTACACAACCCCTTCCAAACGTGGTCAGCTTCCGGTCAGTTACCTCTTTCTTTCTTTGTGAACCTGACAATGACCGAAGAAGGTCGAAACGTTGTTCGCTCTTCTGCGTAAAATATTTTCTCAACCCAAACGAGCCGTTTTTTAGAAATTATAATAGCATATATATATATATATATGGCTTTTATACAGGCTCATTCTTTAGTAGACCATAATCTCTAAAATGATGATGGTCGAAACTACAGTCACAGTACTCTTTCTTGGCAATTTCATTTGTCCCTTCATCCAGATGCTGTAATTCAATCAGCTTCTCTAACAAAATTTTAAAGTGATATTTAGAAACATCTGGCTTATCAAAAATTTTGTTAGGGTTGAGACAGTCTAAATATTGAGCAAACGTAGAGATGTTTGGTGTTTTCTCAATTAAATGTTTCACAACAATGTATAAAAATTCCTTACATTTCATACAGAACTACATGACTGATAAGTCTGAGACATCTTGCATATTTTGTAATACAGACTGGTTTTTAAACACAAAAACCAATCTTCTTGTAGTTGGCATGATTAATAAAGTCTTGGCTCTTGAACACTTATCAATTCCTTGATATACTGTTCAAGGTGACCAGAGAGAAATGGTGTCATAATTATCACTATGGTCCTTAAAAAAATGGCAATCGAACCAGGGTAAACTTATCTGACACTGCCTCTTTGACAGGAAGATATGACTGACTAGAAGGTTCATTCCATTTTCCTTGCACAGCTTTAATATATTTAATTACATTTAGGCACATCTCAATAGTTCTTGCAGCAAAATGTCTATTCTCAAGCCAATAATGGGAAAAAAACTGAAGTGGGAAGATTGATTATCCTGTAATAGTGATGTGGTCATCCCTTTGTACTGAACTATCTTTGAACAAACATTATGGAGCTTTAACTAGTTTAGTTGCACCATAATGTAACTTTTCATAACCATTTTTAAAAGAATTATGAAATGTATGAAGACCACAGCCTTCAATGTTTTGTTAGTCCATGTGATCCAGTCTCAAACTCCTTTATTTTGTTACATAGTAAGTAATGTAACTTCCAATTCACTATTGATTCATCCATGGAGAGTTGGATAATTTTCTTCATTCCAATGTTTGAAATGGATTCCAATTACACAGGCAGCAGATCCACAGCCTTGCCATGACCAATGAAATTGGAGGTAAAGTAACTTGGAACAATGCAATTCACCAACAAGATCCCTAACACTTGCTTCTTATTCAAGCTGGTGTTGCAAGATTCATTTTACAATTTTATTCACTTGTTTCAAGCATTTAGCCAATGATTATCAAAATATGGACCAAGTCCAAAGCCTACAAGATAAGCACACTTGTCTTCACCACACATGAATTTCTGAGCTATACTATTGTCAGGAAACAATTGTTTCAATGTTTCAGAAATGTTATTACTATTATTGGGAGCTGAAATGAGATGTTATGTAACTAAACATTGTTGATATTTTTAATGATATTCACCAACATTTTGCTAAAACATAAATTTAATTACTTTCCAGGACTTAAAAATACCATTTTTAAATTCCATGATTTTTCAAATTTGCCAGGACTCATGGGAACTATGGACAAAACATATCTGACCAGGGATCTGGACTGGACTGGAAGTACAGGTAGGAAATGGAAGGTAAGAGAATTGGTATAAGAGTCAGAACACTGACACTGGCAGTGTAGATCCTAGGAAAAAAGGCACCACAGTCAGAATAGAAGATAACACAGAAGAAATGGTAAGGATATGGGTAAAATATTGGCATAAAACCTAAAAGATGACAACCACAAGCAATGAGGAGGAGGAATTATGTCATCACAGAGGGAATGTAGATGGAATATTAAGACGAATGCTGAATCTAGGGCAGGAAAGGGTACAAAGAATAACATTAAAATCCCAATAGGGAAAGTAAGTGAACAGAAAGAAACGGAAGGAGATTAACTCGCACTGGTGAAAATTAGTAATGAATAGCTCAACATGAACACTCAATGAAAAAAAAATCAGATAGAACAATACGTAGATATTACTAGTTGTAATGATATATACCCAGCATACAAAGAGCTGACAGATGTCAAAAAAGGCAAAACATTTTCTAGTTCACAAAGACTGTAAAATTTACAAACATACTGACAGAAATTACCATAGAATAGGCCCAGCATGGCCAGGTGGTTAAGGTGCTCGACTCATAATCTGAGGGTTGTGGGTTCGAATCCCCATCGCACCAAACATGCTCGCCCTTTCAACTGTGTGAGCATTACAATGTTACGGTCAATTCCACTATTCGTTGGTAAAAGAGTAGTCCAAAAGTTGGCGGTGGGTGGTGATGACTAGCTGCCTTCCCTCGACCTTACACTGCTAAATTAGGGACGGCTAGTGCAGATAGCCCTAATGTAGCTTTGTGCAAAATTCAAAAAACAATTAGCATATTAAAAAAAGAAGCCATATTTAAGGTACCAGCTAGATCAAGTAACCTATATGATAAAGACTGAATTAATTCCTCCACTGACTGAAATTAGGATGAAAAAAATGTTCAAAGAGAATGAAGTATTTGTTACTAGTAATAATGATATTGAAGATTTAAACTAACAAAACATACCCATATAATAAAGAGAAGCCACATCAGGCTATCTGCTATGTCCAACAAAGAGAATCAAACCCATAATTTAGTTATTACAAATAATTATATATACACACACACCACACTTTTTTTATATATATATAAAAATTCACAAACAATATTCAGTCTTCTATTTTGTCTGGAACAGAATATTTTGACGACAATCCAGGTTCATGAGGCGTAAACTATTATTATGTTGATACACAGGCAAACTTTATTTGACGAGAAAACTAGCTAGTTCTATTCTTGGAAGACCTCACGCGGTTTATAAGCTCACTTTCTATCGAGAATGACATTAATGTCCTCCTACAAATACTAACGCCCGAAGTTAATTCACTGAAGTTAAAAGGTTGCTAATATTTGAAATCTATAAACGCCCTCAGTCAAATATCTACTTTTTCCGATTAATAAGCGTTAATCACAGTTACAGCTTACGAGGCTTATAGTACACTGAATGTAGCCGACCATTACTGTCTCTTGGCGTCTTGCTGTGGCTTGCTTTTATATACTCATTAGGCGAGTTTCTCGAAAATTCAACAGTATTTGAAGATACGTTACGGTTTTCATAAAATATATATAGTTAATATCTACTCTCAACATCTTTTTTTTTTTTTTTAATTTAGAGAACAAGCAGGACTTGCATCATACACATCCAACAATATACATCACAAGCATCTAAAATGAACTATAGTGGTAAATTAGTTACCTTACTCATGAGGTATTCTTAGATGAATTTCAATACTAAAATCAGATTAACGTTACAATAAATGTGGGAACATAGATTCATAGTTCTCTACCAATTAGACAAGACACTTTAATATATTTTAATGCTGTAAATGGAATCATCTACAAATTTACAGAACAAGCAGGACTTATGCAACATGCGTCCAACAATATACGACATATCCATTAAACTAAAACAAATTCGGATATTACAATAAATGTATAACAGCGAGACCTGGCATGGCTAGGTGGGTTAAGGCGTTCGACTCGTACTCTTAGGGCCGCGGATTCGAATCCCCGTCGCACCAAACATGTTCGCCCTTTCAACCGTGAGGGCGTTATAATGTGACGGTCAATCCGACAATTCGTTGGTAAAAGAGTAGCGGAAGAGTTGGCGGTGAGTAGTGATGACAAGCTGCCTTCCCTCTAGTCTTACACTGCTAAATTAGGGACGGCTAGCGGCTAGCGCAGATAACCCTCGAGTAGTTTTGCGCGAAATACAAAAAAAAAAACAAAAAAACGACAAACATTACCACCTCTGTCCTTAGAGAATTAAAAATTGGTGTTAGACAATTTTTAACTAATTTAATACACACACACACACACACACACACACATTGATAACAATATATTAAATACAATACACTCAAAGAATTATAGAATTTCAAAAAATCATGACAATATAAAAGACAATTAATACAAATTGCCTAATGATAAAATTATATAGCATGTGAAACACGAATGTTATCTCTTTGGCTTAACACAGTCAATAACCACACAACTGAATGGTTTTTCAAAATCTGTGATAGATTTTAAAGGAGCAACGGGAATTTTCTGGTTAGGTTTTCTAACCAACTAACAGGTATGACACGTTTCAAAAACTGAGAAACATCTTACTTAATACTTGGCCAAAATAAATGTCTCATAATTTTGTCACACGCCTTGTTGACATGTAGGTGAAGTTTCACATCTCTCATGTGAAGTTTATTGGCAACTTTCAATACTTCAGAACACTATGCCTTTGGATAAACTACAGCCCAGTTCTCCGAGGCTAACAAATTTGTGATCTCTATTTTTTCAAAAGCACATCACTTTTGACAAGGTAACCGTTTGAAACTTTCTTCATTTTATTCTTTGGAAGCGTATTATTAAATAGTGAAGAGATTTGTGAATTATTTTCTTGTTCAGCAAATGGAGCTTCCTCAGCTAAACCAGGTCCCTCACGTTCATCATTACCACTCACCAACAAATTTTAGTACAAAAATTATTCACAAGATCCCCATTGGGTCGAAAGAAGTCCGAGACAAACCTATAATACTGTCCTCTGAACAAGTATTTATCATTGATTATTCTGCTTAATTTCTTTACCTGAGGTCGAGTCATAGCACACGAGGAAAAAATGTATGGATTCTTCTCAACAACACCATCATCCTTAAATGAAACTGTGATCACCTTGCCAACTATCTTAGGCTCAGCAACAAGTTTTCCACAGTCCAACCACAACTGGTCCTGAAACTAGGTTTTATGCTAAATACATGTAATGAAGAGGAACATAAACAAAGCCGCCCTCAACACCCCAAGCAATAATAGACTTACCAGTGACAAAACTTGAATCTAAAAGCAATACTTATGAGTAAGGGATTAGCAGTGTCATTTGTCAAAGACAGAACCAAGAGACACAAAAGGTCTAAATTCAACCCTAACTAGATAAACATTTTATATAAGTAGCCAAATCAACAACATTGGGTGATCTGATGGAACTACATCCATATATGGATATGAACGCACTAGATGTTGCCTCCGTTTCTCTATTTCATAGACCAACAATCGGACATAACATGAATGTTTCTTACAAAAATGGCAGACAGGCCTTGATGACTTTGATAAAGTTTTATCTTACATGTAATATGATTTCAAAATAGAGAAACTGGATTTTTCAGAAAAATTCTAACGTTTATTCTATTCAACAGATACGGGTTTTTCTTTAAATTATAAGAATTTCTTTTTACGCAAAGTAGGTTTTGTATTAAAATGTATTCATAGGAAAAAGCAACTTTCTACTGTGTGTTTCAACTTTCTTTTCATCCACATAAGTTTTGAAGTCGTCACTTGTCCAGTGTTTAAATTCCTCATTTAGACAAAATTATTTATTTTAAATGTGTCGAAACTGTTGCCAATATTTAGAGTTACACCATCGATCAAAAAAAAAATTTTGGGGAGAATTCCATATAAATTTGGTTATCTTACTTGCAATAACCTCGAAATTTTCGATGATAAGCCTTTATCGAAGGGCTATCTGCACTAGCCGTCCCTAATTTAGCAGTGTAAGGTAGAGGGAAGACAGCTAGTCACCACCACCCACCGCAAACTCTTGAGCTACTCTACTCTTTTACCAACGAATAGTGGGATTGACTGACACATTATAACGCCCCCACGGCTGGGACGGCGAGCATGTTTGGTATGATGGGAATTCGAACTTGCGACCGTCATATTATGAGTCGAGCACCTTAACCACCTGGCCATGCTGGGCCTATTCTATGGTAATTTCTGTCAGTATGTTTGTAAATTTTACAGTCTTTGTGAACTAGAAAATGTTTTGCCTTTTTGACATCTGTCAGCTCTTTGTATGCTGGGTATATATCATTACAACTAGTAATATCTACATGTTGTTCTATCTGATTTTTTTCATTGAGTGTTCATGTTGAGCTATTCATTACTAATTTTCACCAGTGTGGGTTAATCTCCTTCCGTTTCTTTCTGTTCCCTTACTTTCCCTATTGGGATTTTAATGTTATTCTTTGTACCCTTTCCTGCCCTAGATTCAGCATTCGTCTTAATATTCCATCTACATTTCCTCTGTAATGACATAATTCCTCGTATGCTTTGAAGATATCTGCTTTAACCTTAACATAATTTGTACAATCTATAGAGATAGCAGCATAAGCTTCTTGGGTTTGAACAGTTAAAACGCTGTAATAATAATGACCATTTTTCGGTGAGCCGTTTCACGGTTTGGAGAAATTACTCGTAATTTTGACAGTATTTATCAACTTCAATTTCATTAAATTATGTTACCTTAATATATTTATTGAGTTCAAAATTGTCATTTTGCTTTGTCAATCAGAGTTGAGTCTAATTTCTATTTCATTCAGCCTAATTTTTTCTCTGCTTTGAGACGTTTACTTTCCCTTTCCATACGAGCTTACTCTATCTTTTTCGGATTTAATACAGGCTTGCTCAAGCTCGATTTGTATAAGTTCTAATTGGGTTTCTAACTTATCTTTATCACTCAACTCTGGTTGCTAATGGAGATACCAGAGTTTTCCTCTAATGCTTCCTCAGACTAATATTTCAACAAAATGTCCTTTTAGTTTATTTTTCTCAATTATTTTAGACCTTTGAGTCTAAAATCTTGGCACTTTCGAGCAATTTAATTTTATTATGTTTTTCGAGGAAAGGTGAATCAAGAAAATCTTGATAATCAAATATGATCAACTATTATTGGCACTGATAAATACGACTTGAATTGAGATTTCAATTTTAATATAGAACTTATTTTGACTCTGATTCAGATCCCAGACAACCCCCCAATTTTTCATGTTACATATTATAATTATTCTCAGACGTGTCTTCGTAAATAATATATTGCTGATTCTTATTCTCGAGAAACTTCTACAAATTTAGAGAAAAAGCAGGACTTGTGCAATACACATTCAACCAAAACACAAACAATCACCTTCTACGTATACGTCACATGCACCAAAAATTTATAACAGTAATTCCGCTACAACATATTGTTTGTTTTGTTCCTGAATTTCGCGCAAAGCTACTCGAGGGTTATCTGCACTAACCGTTTCTAATTTAGCAGTGTAAGAAGGCGGCTTGTCATCACTACCCACCGCCTACTCTTTAACCAACAAATAATGGGATTGACCGAACTTTATAAAGCCCTCACGGCTGAAAGGGCGAGTATCTTTGGTGCGACGGGAATTCGAACCCGGAACCCTCAGATTACGAGTCGAACGCCTTAACCCACCTGGCTATGCTGGGCCTGCTACACTGAAGTACTTTTATATAGAAAGCAAAATCCTAAATATTTGTTAAAGCAAAGTTTTTGAAATGGACCTTAGTAATTCGTATTTTCAATTCTACATTATTTATTTTAATCGGTCACATTTAAATCTACAGAAAGCTACATTGACCATAATAAATATAAATTCATACAACATAGACAATTAAGAACTTTTACTGAGTTGTAATCAAACTGCTAACTATTTGGTTGTTGGTATTTTCTTTTTTTCTAAGAGAAGAGGACAATATAAAATCTAAGCACTGCATTCACCTTATAAATCTAAAACCAGAATAAAACAGACACTTAAGTGGTTGAGAACTTTCATTGGGGATGTTGATAAACCATAATAAGACAAAGCATTTGAAATGCACTAATGTAGTTGATGTAATTATTATGTTGTCTGGAAATAAATTTCGGAATTCTCACGATGACATTTATAAGCTGAATATTGAGTAACTTATCATTGGTTGGTTTAATCCAACGATTGTAGCTTACAAGGTATCTTAATTGTCTGCTGTTTCAAATATACTCAGAGTAAGTTTCACAACCCCCATGGCACCATGGAAAGAAGGACTTTCGTCTGTTTTCCTCTACGACTTCAACCTTGGACGAAAAGATACCGAAACTACACGGAACATCAATCAGGCATTCGATGTGGAGATGAAAGTCTTGAAAAACACGAAGTATCATGGAAGGAAGCCATCTTTAGATGAAAACACATTAAGGGAAACAGTTGAGACAGGCCCTCACACAATAGTATGTGAGCTTGCATAAAAGTTAGGCAAAAGCTAATCAAGTATTGTTAAGACGATCGGAAAAACGAAAAAGTTGGATAAGTGGGATCCGCATGATCTGACTGAAGATTAACAAAATCGGCGTTATAAGACCTGCTCTACATTGCTTTTGTAGAGCTGAAATGATCCATTTTTTTGAACGGATAGTGACATGCGATGAAAAGTGGATTCTGTACGACAATCAGAAACGCTCTGCACAAGGACTCGATCGCAAAACAGAACCAAAGCATTTCACATAGCCCAAGTTTCACCATAGAAAGGTTATGGGGGCTGTATGACAGACTGCAGCAGACATCATTCACTACAACTTTTTGAATCCAGGGGAAACAATCACAGCGGACAAATACTGTCAAGAATTGACAGAAATACATCGAAAGTTGCGCGAGAAACAACCAGCTCTGGCCAATCGAAGGGGCCCCTATTCTTCTTCATGACAATGTCCTTCCCCACGTGTCAAGGATGACGCTCCAAAAATTGAACGGATTGGGAATCGAGGTTTTGCTTCAACCATCTTATTCTCCAGACCTTTCCCCTACAGATTTTTTCAAGCACTTTGACAACTTTTGAACAATAAACAATAAAGCAGAAGAAGCTTTCAGGACGTTCATTGACCATAGAAACTTTGATTTCTGCAGCATAAACAGCATCGTTACACGTTGGCAAAAGTGTGTTGAAGCAAATAGTGCTTAGTTTGGTTAAACCATGTTTTACAACACTGGTTTATACTTTTCCAAACTTCGCAGTTTCTGGACAACCTAATAATTACATTTTTCCAAATCGAAATTAGCCACTGGACAGGTAAAATCGATATTGGTCATTATAATACACAAACAAGAACTATATAACAATTTATTATTGGATGTCTCTTACTAAGTATTTAATTAATCTCTCAAATATTTGTTAAGACATGATACTTCAAGTATATTTTCGTAATTTTTGGGTTTATCTTCTACAATTGTTCCCATTTTCCAATAGAAATTTGGTGGTATAAAGCTACAATTCGTTATAAGATATATAAATTTGATATAAATTTGTCTGCTGCGGGAAATTTAGTAGCCACATTTACCTTTAGAAACGTAAAGCCAAAATTAAATATATACGCTACTGCTTGCGAAATTTTATTGGGGTATAATCCAACTACAAGATGTTTGTGATGACGAGAAACTCAAACTTCAAGTAAAACCATATGCTCAAGACGGCTGGTATGGGTATTGAAACATTAATTAAATACAAAACAACGTTTCGACCTTCTTAGGTCATACTGACCCGAGAAAGACTAGAATCTTTCGTCGAGGCGGAGTTTTTCTCCAATCCTTTTCCCTGGTCGACCTCACCTGGCAAAGTATATTAAGTGCGTTGATAACGGTTTTTATTTGTTATTTTTCTAATTGAAAAATCCAAGAACTACATTTACCTTTAGAAATCTGGAAAAAATAGTATTACGTTTTTGGTAAAGCAAATTAGTTGATGTGTGCCTTTGTATTTTTCATTTTTTTTTTCACTTGAAAATGGCCGTTGGAGAACTACACTGGTTATTATAAATCTATACTAAATAACGTCAGTTCATTGAGTGATTAATTAAAAGCAACTAAATATATGTTAAGGCATTGTATTCAAAGTGTATTTTCTCAGATTTTATTTTTACTTGTGAAAATTGTCTCAGGTACTAAACTTTCTTTTCAGTTCTGGCTTTTGTTTTCTAACTGCATGGGTCATTTGCAACTGAGAAAATAACCAAGCTAAACAGCAATTTAACTAAACAGTTAAACCAAATAATTTGAATATGCATTACGTATACTGTATTAGATATAAAGGCAATAAATTTAGTAATGTTACTCTAACGCAAACGCAAACTAACGTGGCAGGGGTTTAGTTTAGAGAGAGAGAGAAAAATCAGAAGAATTCAGGAACGTCGTGGTTTATCTTCGTCCCCTTTCGTGGAAGGTTATTGAATTTAGCTTTTTTTTTATAATAATTTTTACACTGTTTTTTAGGTGAAGGAGTGAAATTGGTCATACTTAATATTATCCACGAACGAGGCAAAGGTAGCACCGGAGAAAACGGCCAGATCCCGTCCCGAAAGACAGATGTCATAGTAAACGTGAACATACAAATAAACGACCCAATTCAGGGCATAGCAATAAAGTTGCCTTGGCTGGGATCTAAAGATCCAATGCCTAAGTTTTTGCTGTGGGGGGAAACGGGAGCGCCCCAAGAAAAACCCACTTTCATAGGACAGGCGTCGAAAGTTTTACCTGTCCTGTGCCCGAAACCTGAAAAAGAAAATACATGAATTTTGCCCTTTAAGTGTTTTGTTTTGTGAATTGCGATTCTTGAAATATGTTGTATGGTGAAGAAAATTTGGTTGGTGCACTAGTTAGTTTGTAGAGTGATGCCGTTAGTTTGTTTCCGTGTTTTGCTTTTAAATAGTATTTGTGTGATATTTCTGTTAGTCTATTTATTAGTGCTGGTAAGTTGCTGATTTGATGTATATAATTTGCTGGAGTGAATGATGGTAGACTGAATGCAGATCTTAGTATTTTATTTTGTTGAACTTGGATTTTCTGGAGTGTGTTATTTGACATTATATGCGACTTGACATCCATACTCTATTAGTGGACGGATGTAAGCCTTGTATATTTGGATAATGGTTTTTGGTGAGCATTTTCAGTGTTTGCTGGTTTTCTAATTGATGAGTGTATGTTGTTGACATGTTTTTTCCATGTGTCGAAAGTGATGTTTTTGCTCATGTTAATTGGCGTATTTCCAAGTGATAATTTTATTTTTTCTAGATTTTTTCTTTTTAGTTTCCTGTAGAAGGTGATTGCTTGTGTTTTGGTTGGATTTAAAACTACTCTCCACTTGTTACTGCAGGTCGAGACGTTGTTCAGTGATTCTTGCACGCGAGACATGGCCATTACTGGGTTTCTGGAGGTGCTCCAGATAGCGATGTCGTCTGCGTATTGTGAATTATGCGTGTATGTTAAATTGGGGAAAGGTATGTCACTGACGAAAATAATATATAGTACTGGAGAAAGGACTGATCCTTGGAGCACTCCTGCAGTTATATTGAATGATTTAGATATAGTTTTATTGACTCTTACTTGTGCTGTTCTATCTGTTAGGAAGTTTGATATCCATTTATCTATGGTAGGGTTTATTTTTAGATGAGTTACTTTGTATTTGATGGCATTGTGCCATACGCTGTCAAATGCTTTTTTAACGTCTAGGAATACACCAATGGTTACTTGGTTGTTGTTAAAAGCTTTGTAGACTGATTCGGTGAGTCGTGTGAGGTGATCTGTTGTTTGCCTGTTTTTTCTGGAGGCGTTTTGGGATTCTGGGAGGATGTTGTTTATTTCACAAAAGTGAAGAAAACGGTTAGAGATAATCCTCTACATCAGTTTGCCAAGGCAGCTTAACAGACTGATGGGACGGAAATTATCTGGATTGGTCCTGTTAGTTTGTTTCTTTGGAATCGTGGTTATGATGGCTTTTTTTCCAAGTGTCGGGGTAATATCCAGTTGTTAATGAAATGTTCATGATGTTTGTGAGGTGTTGTAATAGGAGAGTAGAGCTTTTTTTCAGAATAATGTTTGGTATTTGGTCATGTCCGGGGGATGTGTTTTTCAAGTTTTTAATGTTGATTTTTAGTTCAGTGATGGTAATTTTCCTGTTAATTAAACTTAAGTATGTTTCCAGTGTCTTGCCAGGGAATTGTGGTGAGAATGAAGCTTGGTTTGTATTGATGAAGTTGTTGACAGTGTTGTGTGTCAAAGTCGGCTGAGTTTAGGTTGCTGAAGGAGGATTCGTAGTAGTCGGCTTTCTCTACGTCCGTCCTTGCGATTCTATTGTTGTGCGTGATATGTTGTAGCATATGATTTGCATTTTTATCGGAAGAAATACTCTTGAATTTTGGATTGTTTTTTACTTTTTCTAAGTTTTTACAAAAGTTTTTCCAATTAGTTTCTTTTGCTCTTTTAATTTCTTGTTTAATTTTTGCATTTGTTCTGTTGATCTGTGTTTTGTTAGATGGGTCACGTGTAATATAGTGTGTTCGTCTTAATTGCCTGCGTTTGATTATCAGTGCGTGAATTTCCGGTGATTATGTAAGTGCTTTCACCTTATTTTAGAGATTGTATTTTTATTGCTTTATGTATGGCTTCTGTAACTTGATTAACATAGTTGTCTAGTTCTGTTTTGTTGTTAGCATGTTCAATTGGGTGGGGTAGATGTGAATCTAGTGAAGCGTTGAAAATGTTTTGGTGTAAGTGTATGCTGAGGGAGGCAGGGTGGCGTGGATGAATCATACAGGAAATAGGGAAGTGGTCACTCGTGATTTCATCATGTACTCTGAAGTTAGAGATTCTATTTACTGTGTCTTTGGGGGCTATGATGTAATCAAGTACATCATATGAGCCGTTGGCGGCAAAAATGTTACTCTAGATTCCCTTTCCCACTTTTATACCGAATTACGACTGAATGGTCTGTTCCTGTCTCCTCCCTTTACCTACTAGTAGCCCTTTTTTTTCTTGAGCCATTCCCAACAAATGATATCTGCAAGGTCTAATAATTAAAGGTTTAAAGTGTAGAAAAAGCCTAGCTACATCCTTCTAGTTTTCATTGAAGCTTAACCCATGTACATGCATAATCAGTTCTTATTGTACAGAAAACAAGGAATTCCTCATAATACTGTAACTTTACCATTTTGGTAAAACCCAGTTTAATATATTGCGCCAATATGTTGGATGAAATGCTAATATACTTCTCATAAGAACAATGGTTCCCAAGATCACCCTGTCATTAAGACCAAATATCAATCCCCATATTGGGATTCACCTTTAAATGTCGACAGAAGAAAGTGAGGTTACTTAACTATGCAAAACATTCTATTTTACATGAAAATTCATACATTTCCGGTGTTAAAGGAAAAAATATGCAGATTAAAGCATAAAACTGTATTTACATTTGATCTGATATAAGTTACAAAATTACAAAGTATATAAAACTTTCATGTGAAAATAAAGATGCAAGTTTAAATAGGTCAAATTTAGGGGTATATACTTAAATAATTAAAACACAAATATCATATTTCATTATCGTTTCAGTATTCTGGCGTTGTCTAATCTGTATACCATAATATATGTCCAATAACTGATATAAGTAACTTTTCATCTAACTCTACCTAAATTTTCATGTACCAGTACATTTTCCCATCATGAATACTTCAATACAGTGCATAATAGTATTTTTTCAACTTGTACAAAGTTACAATTATGCAATAATTGTAGTCTACCGTAATTTATAATAGCAAATCAAAATATTAAAATGTAAATCCAATTTTCTCTCAAGACCTAATTTGTTTTGGTTTTTTTCGTGTTTTTGTCCAGACAACATCTGTGTCGGTAAGGTATGCCACAGAGTAATTTCACAAATTTTACGAACGTAATTAAGTAGAGAAATACCAAGGGTATAGGCCTGATTTTTACAATTGAGTACAGTACACTACGATAGGTTGATTTCAAGAACACTGCAGGAATATAAGTATATACAGCACAATCAACAAGTTCTACCATTAAATGCACAATTCGTAATTATATTCTTGCCAGATTCTGCGATTTCGTGTGAACATGCAAATACAAAATTTGCATAATGCAAAACATTTATACATCTAATACACATAACTGATATTTCACACACATATATTACAATAAAATGTAACAAAATAGAAAGGCACATACATATATACAGTAATAAAACTGGGCTCACTCCGTTACATTTTTGGACCACTTGTATTGCACATTAATTATTTCACATAATGACATTGATAGCTCATGTATTTGACTAAAAAGGGTGGCCTGCAATAATTTAATCTCTCTGAGAATGAATCTGTTTACAGTATTAGACCAATGTTTGAATATTTTCCCTCATAACCCATAATAACACTGACAGGACTAGACTTGTCGTGAGCCATACAGATTAACCCAAATTTCCTCTCTCATCCAAGTAGTTTATTTAATAAACTTCTTCTTTGGAACTCATTGATAGCATCAAAAGTGAATGTTCACTGGCAAACAAGCGACATTAGAACGTCGTGGATGATTATTTCAACTAATGTGAGTACTGAATATTGTTAGCATTTCAAATTAAAAGGTGTACGCCTTCCAAAAAATAGAGTTGCATACATATACTTTGAAATTAGATGTAATCATCTCTAGTTCGATATCGCCATCATGTCCACGGCGATGTTGCCAACTATAATTTAATATATTATGAATAATAAAAAAATGATTTTACTTACTTGTGGAATCTAATCATCTTCCGCATTCGACTCTTAAAGAGATAAAGAAATTCAGACTATGCCCACACCAGATCACAGCAAGAAGGAAAAAAAAAGTACCAAAACTCAGCTGCCACCTCAACTTTTAACCATTGAAGCTTCACAACAAAACAGTAATCTGCTTGAACTTACATCCTTCCCGCCCCTCGTCCCATAGCCTCTTTCTACCCCTTCTCATGGAACTCGCCCAATGACCTCATTACTGACACCTACCGCCAACCACAACACGCCCGACAAACCCTTCTTTTTCGCCTACATACCAACGACCAAGATTATTCCACACCGTCAAACTCCTATCTAGTAAACTCCTATGAACATCCAAAGAATCAGTGACACCAGGAAGCCCTAATTAACTCCCCAGCAACGTCTCTTAGCAGACCATACTAAAATGAAGTAGAAATAAAAAGTCGAATTATTGTCAGCGATATGTGAGCCTACAAAACTTCACGAACGCAGAAAATGCTCTCCAGACACTTTGCTGTGCATATAATAAATAAACCTATATTTTAAGATGGATCTTATAATATATATTTTAAAAGGGAAGAACGTTAACATAAAATTGGTTACGCTTGAAAGTTTTGCCAGGTAAGCCATTGTGCTTTGTTTGTTTGGGAATTTCGCGCAAAGCTACACGAGGGCTATCTGCACTAGCCGTCCCTAATTTTGCACTGTAAGACTGGAGAGAAGGCAGCTAGTCATCACCACCCACCGCCAACTCTTGGGCTACTCTTTTACCAACAAATAGTGGGATTGACTGTTACATTATAACATCCCCATGGCTGAAAGGGCAAGCATATTTGGGGCAACGAGGATTTGAATCCGTGACTCTTAGATTATGAGTCAAACACCTTAACCCACCAGACCAGGCCGGGCCCCATGTAGTATACTATTTTGTTAATAATGCTGGTTTTATTGCACGGATTGTTTTTGTTTTTTTGTTTTTCCCTAACCACAGCTTTAACATTGTGAATAAGGCAGATGGTACAGAGTGGTCTGGGGTTTGGTGTTGGGACTCTGTTCCTTTCCTAAGTGCTGTGCAAATTGTTCTGCTTCTGTTAAGAATATTTAAGATATTTCTCTTTGAAATGTTCGTTGTTTTGACTTTATAGTGTTTAATGATCTTGTTGTTATATAAGTATTTTACCTTGCAAATGACTGATAATATAATCTAAAGTGTGAGCCTACCAGTGACAAATTTCACTGTTGAATTGTTTGAAATTTGCTATGAGTAAACTGGTAGACAACTGCCAGGGAAGTAAAATCAATAAAAGTTATAGTATTTTACATTCAACAGAATAAAATAGCTCGTGCTCATTTTATACACTTCACTGTGTCTTGCTGATCAAGATATTTTCATAGGCACGGGTACTGGAAGGTAATACTCTAAATATAAAACAAGTGTGTATATTTCCAGAAAATACAGAAATCTATACTTATGATAAGACAAGATGCAGGTATTAGCTGCACCAGGGATAGCATTTTAAAATCTTGCTTATGTCAGCATAATGCCTGAAGTGGGCCCTATTATTCTAATATACAAATCATTTAAATATAATATGATTAAATCAGTTTTGAACGAGACTATGTATTTTTCCACTATTTAGGTAATTTACAAGTGATCTTGGTTCATTGGACATATCTTTGAAGTTATGAATGACTGTTAACTACAATTTTAGTAAATTGCACTAAATATCAGTTATTGTTAAAAAAAAAGAAGAAATTTTTACTAAATATTTGTCTGTAGATTTCCAATACCTTTGCAAAGTTGGTCTCAGAGATAAGTGACTTCGTGCTAATAATAAAAATACTTCTTTTCATTTTACAGTTATTTTACTTTCATAACCTCCTTAATGAATATCAAAACTTTATTTTGATAAAACATTATTCTCTCTTATTTTCATTATTCTAATACTAACTGTAGTGAAATTGTTTTTGTATAGTAGTTAAATGAAAATTTAAGATACAAAGTACATTGAATAACACCATTTATTTTTCTGCACTGGTTGCAGAATTTTTCAGAACTTTTGAAATTAACTATCTTAACAGCTGCAACAGGTAACCTTTTACCCTCTGCTTTCTTTTCATTTTACTTTTAGAAATTTTACTCCATTTACTTGACTTTTACCTTTTTACTGGACATTTGGCTACTCATTATTACAATTTTGCTATGTGTCTTTTAAAACTTCTATTATTTTACATTTTGATAATGGCTGCTATGACACATAACCCAGAACCATGACTGGAAAAGCCAACTTCAGGTGACTGACGGTGGTTCTTGAACTTACCTGTTAGTCTTCCTGGCGGGTTATGATCATTACCATTTTGCTAGAGTAAGTACTTTACAACTTCTTTTACTCTGCTTTCTCTCTTAACATTGTAGACTAGGTGTCAACGTTGGTTTTATACTTTTTCTATTTTTCAATGATATTTTGTTTTACCTTCATTTCCTTTTATGTATTTTACTCCATTTACTTTATTTATACCTTTTTACTGGACGTTTGGTGCAGATAGCCTAGCTGCTTTGTGCCATAAAACACTAAATCAATCAATCAATTCTTTTCATTTTATTAGCATAACTTGGGATGCAAGAGTAGTAGTCTTCCTCTGACAAAATCAAGAAACCCAAGCAGATCTCATTAGCTGCTTATTGAGAGCTAATTTAAGAAGCTCATGTATTGGTTTTATGTTATCAGGTTATGGAGGTCCTGAAATGTTTGGACATTTTGTTTTACTGACATGTTGTTCAGCTAAGCCAAGAAATTAGTTTTGTTAAAAAATATAAAATGTTTATACATAAAAAGAAGGATTTGATTACTGACTGCTTTCTACAACTCATCTGTACTAAAAAACTAAAGATGTTCTTCTGTTAGCCTCATTGAGTCTCACAAATTTACATGTTCATGAAATAATTCAGGTAGCTTTCAAATATATATTTCAAAACACAAAAATGTATCGGTTACTGCAATAAAATTCCCCAAAATAGCTGTAATGAGCAATACAGTCATGTGAAAGTCTGTGTATTTGTGTAACATTTTTGGATATATAGATATTTAATCTCAATTTCAACAATACTGATAGATTGTAGGAATATAACTAAACAATTAAAACTGAAGAAAAGACTTTTCAAGATCTTCTGTAAGTGTAATTCTACATAAATACATATTCTAACTGAGGAAAAAGTTAGGACACCCTTCCCCCTAATAGCTAGTGTTACCCCCTTTGGCTGAAATAACTGCAGTGAGACGCTTCTTTTAGCTATCTACCAGTCTCTGATATCGGTCTAAAGATAGTTTGCCCCAGTTTTCAATGCAGAATTCTGGCAGCTGTGAGATGTTTGAGAAGTTTCTTGCATGTACAGCCCGTTTCAAGTCACCCCACAGCATCTCAATGGGATTAAGATCTGGGCTTTGACTCGGCCATTCCAGGACTCTCCATTTCTTAGTTTTCAGCCAGTTTTTGGTGGATTTAGTGATATGTCTTGGGTCATTGTCGTGTTGCAGGGTCCAGTTCTGCTTCAGCTTTAATTTTCTTACAGATGGACTCACATGTTTTTCAAGCACCCTTTGATAAACAGTAGAATTCATGGTGGATTCTATGATTGTGAGCTGTCCAGGTCCTGCTGCAGCAAAGCAGCCCCAAACCATGACACTTTTACCTCCATGCTTCACAGTTGGTATGAGGTTCTTTTCCTGGAATGCTGTTTTTGGTTTACACCAAACATATCCTCTGTTCTGGTGTCCATATAATTCCATTTTGGACTCATCTCTCCAAAGAACATTATTTCAGAAGACCTAGTCTTTGTCTACATTCTCTCTGGTAAACTTCAGTCTGGCCTTGATGTTTCTCTTAAAGAGCAAATGTTTCCTCCTTGCACACCTCCCATGCAAGTTAAACTTGTGCAGTTTCGTTCTGATTGTAGAGGCATGCACTTTTACATCAACAGTAGCCTGAGCCTGCTGTAGGTCCCATGATGACATGTTTGGAGACCTCTGTTAACATCTGGCGGTCTGCTCTCGGAGTGAACTTGCTTCGACGACCAGACCTGGTCACGTTGGCAATTGTTTTGAAAGCCCTCCACTTGTTGACTATTTTCCGGACAGTGGAATGGCTGATTTTAAAATCCTTTGGGATCTTTTTAAATCCCTTACCAGACTCATAAGCTGCTACAATTTTCTTTCTGAAGGCCTGAGGCAGCTCTTTTGCTCTCATTTTGAATTTATTTATAACAAAGAAAACAGGCAAAAAGGCAAGAGGTGAAATGGAAAGAAGCAAAAACAGTAATATTTACAAATGGAAAAAACATGAAATATATAGAAACATGAATATTTACAAATGGAAAAAAACAAGAAATATATACAAACAAAAACACAAGAAGCAAGAGTGGAGCCATGGCAGCTCAGAAGCCGATCTCCACCCGACCCCCCCACCAACGCACAAATGGGCGAGACGTCTGACTGCCAGTGATGGTAAAACGTCCCGGAACCCAGGCGCTGATAGACTTCCTCTAGGCGGAGTAACAGCCGACATTTGACCCTACTCAGTATCGAAAAGTACGACACAGAAGCCTGCTCGAAGACCAAGTTGTTCCGAGCAAGCCAGATGACGTACTTGAAGATAGTAATAGTGTACTGAAAGGTGAAGGCCAGGTGGCTGGGAACAAGGACAGGTACATGGTACAGGATGGTCTCCGCCGAAAGCGACTGGACCCGGAAAAGGTCCCGCAACCCTTTGCCAGATCTCTGCCGACGTCGGACAAAGGACCAACCTGTGCAAGACAGACTCCACCTGGGTTTGACACACGGGACACAACTCTGATGTACACAAGTTCCACAGGTAGGTACGCTCCCTCATCGGCAGGATGTTACGCACCACACGCCAGTTGAAAGCCTGGAGGTAGCGATCAACATGGTGCAGTGCAACGCGACTCCAAACAACAGCCCACGGCAGAGCAGGATGGTATCGCTCTATCCTGTGGGTACATACAGGGAGCAACAGGCGGTAGAGAGAACGGGAGTTCGTCGATACATCGGCAGATACGGTTCGACACCGCCGGATCGCAGCAGCAGCGTCAACGTACCAGGGAGTAGGGTCAAAACACATAGGTGTCTGCAGGCTCAAAGGAATACCAAAGAGCCTGTGCCCCGTGCTGACCATGAGGTGGTAACAAGGGTGACCCTCCAAAGACTGTCTGTCAAAAGGAAACAGACAGAAAAAGGGAAAGACATTGGGTCTGGACACATGGGATGCCTAGACCACCCCTGCGAGGCGGCAGCGTCAAGGAGTGCCGAGACACCGCCTCTGGCTTGCTGCCCCACAGGAAAGCAAAGACATGGCGTTGGATGGCTCGTGCAGTGCAGTCATCCAGTGAAAGGACAGCCCCCAGGTACCAGACCAAGGGGAGGATCCTCCTCCGCACCAACTCCGCCCTGCCAAACAGGTTGACAGAGCAGTAGTGGTAATCGTGCATCGCCGAACCAACACGCTGAACCACCCAAACATCCCCAGGACCCGCGAGAAAACGAACCCGAAGCAGGTGATCAATCAAGACCAAATGGGAAGTCGGCAGACGAGGCCCATTTGCCAAAGCCCGCGCACGAGATTTGGGGACATTCAGCTAGGCAGCACTGGCCCGAGAGTAACGATGGACGATGGCCAGCGCTGAACCTAAGGATGTAAAGTTCTCAAGGAACAGGTTCACATCGTATGCATGCGCAACATACGGCACGCACGAACCCCCCGGCAGCTGGAGGCCACGCACCGAGACCGAGTGGTACAGATGAGAGAGCAGGCACTCGATAACTAACACATAAAGTGCTGTAAACAACGAGCAGCCCTGACGTCAGGTACCCGTTAACCAAGAGCCTGCTCGAAACGGTCGCGCGGACAAAAACTGGAAGGAAACCACATCTCTACAAAACGAACCACAGAAACCTATGGTGAACTCGATCGAAAGCTTTGCTCTGATCGAGGGACACAAAGACCACAGGGATATCCCGATCTGTGATGTAATGGAACAGGTCCCTGAAAAGCACCAGATTTTGTTGGATACTTCTGCCCTGCACGCCACAAGTCTGAGTGCAGCAGAACAATGAAGGCATGACCGCACCCAAACGGGCACACAGGACCTTCAACATCCATGTTCAGGAAAGAAATGGGTCGTCACGAGGAAAGATCTTCAGACTGGCTAGGATCCTTACAGATAAGTGTAATTAGCCCATCCAGCGTTCCTGATGGAAGAGACCCCACAGTCAGACAGTCGTTAAATAGTCGGATGAAGGAGGGTCCGACGACATGCCACAAGTGGCTGTAAAATTCCACCAGCATCCGATCCGGCCCAGGACATTTACCAATCGGCATGGACTGAATGGTCGACCAACATTCATCCAAGGAGCATGGTTTCAGCAGCTGTTCGTGAAAGGAAAGGTCCAGGAAGAGCAAAAACAGAGTAATGTCGTCCCACAACCCCTCGTTCACGGGCGAAGCCGAAAACAAACGGCGATAGTAGCCGAGTCACGCGTCCAGAATGTCGGAGATGTCAAATGACGATTGGCTATTCTCCAACATCAGACTGGAGATATGTCTGAGGGCCTGGCATGGCCTAGCGCGTTAAGGCGTGCGCTTCGTAATCTGAGGGTCGCGGGTTCGCGCCCTAGTCGCGCCAAAACATGCTCGCCCTCCCAGCCGTGAGGGCGTTATAATGTTACGGTCAATCCCACTTTTCGTTGGTAAAAGAGTAGCCCAAGAGTTGGCGGTGGGTGGTGATGACTAGCTGCCTTGAAAAGTTCCGATAGAAAGCTGAAACAGCTATATTGCTGTTTATAATCCTAATAACAGGTGTGATTACGACGGAAAAAATGATTCCTCGTTGAGTATTCAAACTAATAAGACATGCCTTTCTCCTTCTGCTATAACGCTTTTCTCAGCCGGCCTGGCCTAATGGTTAGGGGCGCTCGACTCGTAATCAAAGGGTCTCGAGTCCGAATCCCCGTCACACCAAACATGCTCGCTCTTTTAGCCGCGAAAGCGTTATAATGTAACAGTCAATTACACCATTCATTGGTAAAAGAGTAGCCCAAGAGTTGGCAGTGAGTGGTGATCGCTCGCTGCTTTCCTTCTAGTTTTACACTCCTAAATTAGGAATGGCTAGCGCAGATTGTCCTCGAGTAGCTTTACGCGAAATTCAAAAAGCAAACAAAGAAATCTTAGCCGTCAGTTCGACGCCTTAACATTTCCTCTTTAACTTCAAAAAGTTCTAATAATCTTTCTTCTGTTTTTCTTAGGGGTGTCGACCCTGCCATAAAACCAGAAAAAAAAATCTACAAACTCTATTTCATAGAATCCGTTCCTGAATAACAGATCAACTCACCCAGTTCATCAAAGTAGTAACAACATATAAAACCGCAGCGAACTATATCCTTTCTAATGGTTGTTTTTTACCATCTTTTCCATTTTAGAGCCGTACTATCGCCCAGCTAACACTTCTACAACAATCAGCATCTCTTCTCTTCTCTCATTACAGACCAATAGACCATCATAAACTAACACAGAACATCCAGCCGCCTACGAAGTCACATCTGACATTAATGATAAGAACGTTCACACAAACTTGATGCGTATCTAGTCAGTATTCAAGAAGATCTCACAACAGCGACAGATTACGACACTACAAATCATCATGTGCGATGCCTCTACTTCTACGGACATCCGTCATCTAATTTGCCAAGAAACAGAAACACGAATCACTTAGAAAGACAGATGAATCCAGGCCAAAAGTCAGAATGACAAAGACTACCAAAAATATAGTAAATCTTTCAAGAAACTTCAGCCTTCCGACATCCAACAGATTGACACTAAAACATCACGAAACATCACCTTACAGAAGATGTGCCTCATCAGTTCCAGCCGACCTGTGCCTGGCACCTACCTAGATCCATTGAGCTTCACTTCAACCCTACAATCGCCCAGTCTTTTTTAACATAAAAGTTTTCAACAGTATTTATTTGTGAATATGTATCCCTGTCTTTTTGTCCATAATTTCTTCCGGGTATGGTTAGGGCAATTTTATTTGGTACTCTGGCCGTGAAAGTGGGTTTTCTCGAGGTACTTTCGTTTTCCCCAACAGCAAAATTTTTAGTCAGTTTTGGATCCGCTGATCTCAGCCCTGAAAATATCCATCGTAATGTATGCTTAAAAACAATAATTGTTCAAATCCAAAATGTTGATACTGTCTTAAAATAAAAGCAGTCAAGATTGTTATTTTCAAACCACCTACTTGATATTTACATAATTAAGAAGTCAGATAAGATAAAATCCAGTTTCAAATAATACAGTTTTAATATTTTATATAGGAATTGATGTACTCAGCGTGTATCTCCCAGCTCTCCTGAACGACAGACAATGTCAACTGAAACAACCAATACGTATATACACAAGCCAAGTGTACAAACATGTCTCATTTTATTCAGCAGTCAAAAAACGTTCCGACGAAGTTCTATTTTTTCTTCTGATTCTCAGATCTCCTCACAGCTTCTCTTGATGTCTTGTGGCAAATTCATTTGCTAAAATAATATCATTGCTCAATCATGGTAAACTAAAACACTTTTCAGTGCCTTTTAATGCACTGTGGGATGAAGAGAAATCAAACTTTCTGACCTCCCCTAGTTATATTTCACTCTCCTTCGAGAAATGAAATATATTTTATCCTACCTAGTCAAGTCAATCACTCAACAAATCAAGCGTCTATTACTTTTACATCCCGCTCATAAATCTCAACCAAACTTCTTAAAATCTTAGCCACAAGTTTAAACACTACTTCATTTAAGAAAATAATCAATTCCGTGAGCGGGGCAAAGAAAAACAATAGTTACTGAATATTCCTGATTATCGTTTTTTTAGACCTCTGCTGCCAAGGATGAAAAGTAGACAGTCTAGTATTGGAGAATGTTTATTTGGATTGCTATTAAACAACGAAATATTTTTTAAACGAAGTATTTGAAGTATACCTTAGTAATTGTATTTTTAATTTTACTTTTACCATTTGATTTCGAAAAATTACATTCACGTGTAAACATCTGAAACTAAAAGGTAAGAGAATAGCCAGTACAGTAAAAGATAACTTTTATTTAAAGCGTACAAAATATTTAAGATAAAAAATTTTATTTTCAGTTAGTGTTTTCAATTGTAAGTATTTTTCTACTTCAGAATGGCCGAAAGGTACATTTTCCATTAGAAATCTAAAATCAGAGCCAAAACCGTTTAGAAGTAGAGAATATTTATTGATTGTGGATTTAAACTACTAAATATTTGTTAAGACAAAGTATTTGAAGTGTATTTTCGCATATACCGTTTCAATTATAAACTTTTCCACTTCAAAGTAGCTATTTAATAACCGAAAGCTACAGTCGCCAATAGAAATTTAAAACCAGAACCTAACATATCCTCTCGTAGTGAAGAACGTTTATTGAAAATGTATTTAAATTTTTAACTATTAAAGTCTGTTAAAGTAATTGGTGTTTTAATTATAATTTATTTTATCAACTTGAAAAGATCTGTGTGAAGACCCAAAATTGCCTTGACCTTTGTTTCAGATATATCAAACCAGAACAAAGTAACCAATCAGAAATACCATACCAGGACTGAAAAGCCAGTCAGGTATTGAAAAACTTTTATTAAGGGTACAATTAAACTATTAAGTATTTGTTTTTAATTCTAGATATTTTTCTACTTGAAAATAAACACTGCACGGTCAAAAGCTACATAAAGCATTAGAAAAGAACAAAATAAAGAACTTTTATTCATTGTATAACTAACGAATGTTTGTTAAAGAAATTATTCGAGGTATACCTTGGTAAATAGTATTAATTTTTCTTTTAATTCTAATGTTAATGTTGTTTCTTCTGTATCATTCTCCATTCCTAGGAATTCCACCTTAGAATGGTAGGATCTCTAACTATTAACCTAAAAAAATCATCTCTTAACTGGAAGATGAGTGCATTGTCACTAAATCTTAAAATGTGAAAATCTGATGAAAAAACATAATGAACGTCAATAGCTATCTGTAGAATTCCAACATAACACTGCACTACAGGGCAGCTTGGACCCTCTTTGTGTCTGAATTGATGAATAATTTAATTTTTAGTTATTTTCATAGTGATAATAATACGCTTGCCTCAATATTTGTACATTTCAAATTGATCGTCATTATTTCCCACTTAGTTGATGTTCTATTTCTGAAGTTAACCAGATGGAATTTCAAAATCAGTGACCAATTCAAGCTACAATTGGAATGACAAGGCTATTTAAGGATTTGGGCACACATTACAAAAATCTGTATAGAAAATGCTTCTGATAAGCCAGCAGTTCAGTTGGCAAATGTCATAATTTAAGTGATGACAAATGTGTCATTAGAAAAAATTATATAAGATGTAAAACAATAAAAGTATATGCCATATCTTGAGGTTTCCAGATATTTTACCTTTGAGTATGCCAACTCAACTTGGGCTTCCAAAGAGAGAGACAACACTCCCCCCATTCTTCTCACACCATTGCTTGTTTTGAGTATTCTTGCAAAGCTAAACTAGGATTATCCATGTTAGCCATTCTTAATTTTGAATTGGTAAAGGCAGTTCATAAAAAGCATCCACCACCTATTCTTTGGCTACTTTAATTAAATAATACTATTGGGCTATCACTCTATAATGAACTTATAGCCCAAAAGTATAATGGATGATTCTGTTATTGTAATGAGATCAAACTATGGACCTGTGGATCCACAGTTTGTCAGAATAATGACTATTATAGATTAAGATGTTTATATTCTTGCATTTTTATGTGTGATATATACAAAGGTGCATCTACTATGGAGATACATAATACAGGTAGTTTCACCCATCTATCTCCATTGATTCAGAGTTCTACAATTACAACATATTTCGAGTTGTTTGGTTGTAATTGCAGAACTCTAAATCAATGGAGATAGATGGGTGAAACTACCTGTATAATATATCTCTATAGTAGATGCAATTTTGTATAAAACACACATAAAATGTCAGAAAAGACTACTACTCTAGTCAATTATTGACCCATACCCATTCTGTTAGCTACAGCACCACCATGCACAAACAAATACTAACCAGAAGCTCCTCATGGTACAACAGTGTGTCTGTGGACTAACAATGCTAGAAACCAGGTTTCAAGATCTTTAAGGCATATTTTGAGAAAAGAAAAGTTTCTTGGAACTCTTGACAGATGCCATGCACATTTTCTACATGTTTGTGATTTCTCCGCCAATTATAGTTAGATGTTAATAACTAATAGAAAGACATTTTAAGATACTATCTCTCAATAGTTATTTTGAAATTGGTGCAAAGAATTTCATACAAATTTTGTCAAACCACTATTAGCATTGTTGCTGCTTCTGTCCTCATTAGGACTTCAGCATTTTCTCACTTATAAATGTTAAACAGACAGTTAAGCTGTATTTAACTGTTATACTTTAGTTAATGATACATTATTTGTTTTCAAATGCATTTTAGATAGGTTAATTTTTATAAAGTCAAACTGCCTCAGTTAATCAGGCTTAGGTAGGTAAAAGACCCAACATTCTGACAAAGGCTAAAGGACAGGAGAGGAAAGTAAAAATTTACAATTAAGAATATTACTGGAAGAAGACCAAGATTATCTGATGAAAAATTTAGAGGTATGAACATTTTTTTTCTATTTTTAATTTTAAACATTTTATTGCACAGTACTTTGATTATGATACTCCAAATATTCAGTGAGTGGAAATAATTAGCTACAGTACAAAAAATAAATAAATTAAAATAATTTTTATTGTTTAATGAAATATTTATAATTTTTAATAAAATCTTAATTGTTTTGAAGATATTTTAAGAAAGCTCAGAGTAAGTATTGTTGTATTGTGTATCATTCTCTAAATAGGTTCAATCCCATAACAATAAGGCCAACAGAAACAATTCCCTAGGGAATGAGCCATTTGGACCTAGTTTAAATCCATGTACAACACTATTTCATGAGCTAGAGATGATTATATTTTAAAAATTGAAGTGAAGAAATAATTTATAAAATGATGTAGATTTGGTTAATACCTTTTCTACCACATCAGTTATTTTACAACTAAGACATCTAAAAAAATTGATGTAACATTTATATCAGTATTTTGTATGGTGTGTCACAGTTTGTTGGATGAGTTTAGTTATGAGCAAAAGCTTTAGAAGCATAAGTATACAACAAACCCCACAGAATTGGAATGATGTTAAAACATACAGACTTCTTTCTTGAAATTTGTGTACTTGGTAAATAAATAATTAAGGTTTTATTTAATCTTGTAAATCAAATACAGATTTTTGAACTAAAGCAGTACAACAACCTTCATCTCTAATTCTCTAATAATTCTGCATCATACACAGACAAGATGTCTTCCATTATTTTCCACAACTGGTCCTTGCCAAGATCTTCACAGAATGTCTAAAACAAAAATTTCCAAACTATCTAAAGTCTAAATAATGAATTTATACATTTTATAAACCAAAACATTTTTTTTTTCATTTGTATGGAGATGTTTAGGATATAGAACCAAATTGCTTATGTATTTCGTTAAACATTTACAACCAAAGCAATGATTTAATCTTAATTACTTGCTAACAAAATACTACCAATAAAATTTTCTTAATACACATTCAAATGTTTTTGGTAATTATTTTTTTAGCAGTTTCTTACTTTAATTCCCAAATATTTTATAATAATTTAATAATTTATTTTTACTTTCACGCTGTTGTTGCTGTATGGTAGAGCAACAAAATACATATAAATGGGATATACAATATATATATATATATATATATATATATATATATATATATATTAATGTAATATAATTGTCTGAAATCATTTTAAGTGTCTTTATATCTCTCCAAGCTCAAACAACCATACCTTTGAATTGCTGAAAAACTGAAATTTTGGTCCTATTCCCATATATTCAAGTATGTTTATTTTACATGATAAAACCTTGAGATACACTGTTTTCTGTTGTTGTTCCTGCTTTTATGGAAAATTATGCACCCATGCACAACATTGTTACCTGCAAGTGTATTGACTAACATGAAAATAGGTCCAAACTCACATCATGTCTCCCTTTTCAGTCATTCTACCCACAGTGTTAATATATTAAAACATTAATTTAAAAGGTGTTTTAATTAAAATATATCAGAACTAATATTTTCTTTTCCTTTGACACTGATATTTATTTTGTACCACTAACACATATGAAGGATCTTAGGATCCCCATTAAATGTTTTTAAGCAATAACTAAGACTTTACTGCTTCTAATTAAAAAAAAAAAAAAAGAAGAAATCAAAGTGAGTTACATTCTTGTCTGCACTGATTTTATTTGTGAAGAACATCATATTGGGTTCAAATTATATTTTACAGTAGTTTGGTGGTATGCCTCTGTCTGTAGACATGAACACATACCCCATTAATGCATAGAATGTTACACTGTGGTAAAAAAAAACAACATATTTACCTCATGCCATCTCAGTACAGCATCGTTGTTGTACGAAACAGTGACACCATAACACTCTAATGCTAAGTAAATGATAGCTACAGCAACATGCTGTGGTTTATAGCGAAGACAGGAGGGTAAGTGATAAAAGTCGCACAGGAGAGACCAACATGTCCTGAATAAGGGTAGTTTGGCAAGAATATCAGGTGCTATACAGTCTTGAATAGACTTTAGATAGTGAAGTAGGTACTAGATAAACAAAAAGTTAATACACTTAATTTCTTCCTTCCATCTTAAAATTGAGGCTCAAAAGGAACAAAAGATAGTGTTATAAATGGGATATACAATATATACATTAATGCAATAAAGTTGTCTGTAATTATTTTCAAAGAAGAAATAACTTGTAAAAATATAAAAATAATGATCAATCGAAACAGTGTGTATATGGTCTAAACATATGCCTAAAAATAGTCATTTGGAGATATTATTCACATTTAAATAAAGAAAAGTATCACTTATCATAACCAACTAGCTTATATTTTTGAATATTTTACTGTAACTGACTGTAAACAGAATTTCCAATTTTTAAAAAAATGTGAAAAATGTTTCAATACAAAATACTAATGCAAAAAATAGGCTTCTTGTTCCTCGTGTAATTCTAGCTTGCAATACAACTACTCATACCTTCACAAAACTGAGCTCCATGATAAATTTTCCAACATGCAAAACTTCTAAGAAACAGCCACAGTTAATTCATTATTTTGCTTCTCCAAACTTGCTTGGTACTGGTAAGTGGCAAGAACTCCTGCACTCCATTAGAAGAAAGGGAGTAAAAGTGCATTGGGGAGTGTGGATGGACTGCAACACCCAATAGGTGATCATGAAACAGTATTTTTAAAAGCATACCACAATGATTTAGTCAACTGAGGCAATGGAAGGGATGGGCAGCATCCCTTCTGCTTTATCCATGCTGTCCATGGGTAGTGCAGTCTGGGAAAGATGTGTTATGATACAAGTATCTTGAGGAACTTGCATACAAGTGATCTTATGAAACACCCAATTTTTAAGGGTTAGCATACACAACCATGAAAATACAGAAATTAACAAAGCCTAGTGAAGATCTCATGGAAGGATATCTGTGAATGGTTTTAGCCATTTAAGTTGACCCCATCTGAGTACAAACAGAACATTTGGTCAGGTACCACTTGTCAGACAGTGGGATCCAAAGTGAAACTGAAGCAAGGGCCTTTGAAAGAAAAGAAAGCATTAATAAAGACTTACTTGTCACATCTGCATTGAAGTCAGGAAAAGACCCACAGGAAGCAAAAACCAATGTGGTGTAGGTAGTAGAAATGAACTTGTGTGAAGTTCTCCACATTTCCTATAATAGAATCTCCTCCAATGGCTGACAAAAATGAGAGGCAAGGTAGAAGGGAAGTTGATGTAGTTGATGTGAGGAAACATGAAAGAGATCATGTCAGGAAGGAGACAAGGAGGTATAAAATACCTGAATCAAACATGAAATACAAGAAGGTAGGACTAACCAGGGAAAGATTACAGGAAAAGGTAAGTTGCAAAGGAAGAAACAGGTGAGCAATATAACAATGGGAAGGGAAAATTAGAAATGTAGGACAGGCAGATTGAGAAAGGAGACTTCAACATCAAGACTCACATAGGCTGTAGGAGGGAAAGCATGACATGAATAAAAAATAAGGGAGAAGGAGTGATACTAGAATCTGGTAATGTTAAGGCAAAATAATCCAACCTATGAAAACTGCAGGTCAAAAGGAGGAAGAAATATACCAAAAGGAAGTGAAACAGGGAAACACATAGACAGAAGTGCAAACAGAGGTAAGGTGAGAGCAGGAAGGACCACAATAATGTCCTAGACTGGGAGTGACAGATGCCTCAGTGGACGAAGGAATGGATCAATATGAAAAGGACCATGTGGAAATGGAAAGAACAGAAAGAGTGGGGTGTTATGCCACCCAACACCTGAAATTCAGAAGACTGAAGAATCCTCCTCAAATAACCATGTGTTAAACATAGAGAAGCCTGGAAACCCTAAATCAATGCCCCACTTGGATAGATAAATGGCCAATGAAGAGCAAATGAAACAGGCTAAATGTGAACTACTTTGCAAGAGAAACTGGAAAATTTAGAGGAGTGCTGATGATTAGATTGATGAAACAGGTTGCGATGGAAGGGAAAAGTAAGGAGAGGTACCACCTACAGTTGCAGAAACTGAGAGAACCAAGGTTCCATAGGTCAGGTAGGAGCAACCAGAATGATCATGAATGGATGAAGGAGATGACAGAAAGTAAATGGATGAAAAGGTAAATAAAGGAACAGATGAAACCAATCACAGCTGAAGGTATCATCAGCAAAGGCTGTAGGAAAGGGAACCATGGATGAAAATGAAAATAACTGGGATTGAGGGTAGTGGTAAAGGCATCAATAAAGGGCATATGAAAATAGCAGGATGTGGGGACCATACCTGTGATAAGAAATCCAGACAGGAAAGATGTTCAACAAAGAGAGGAGAACAAGCACCCATGACATGACATCAAAATAATTTGATGTCTGTGAATCCAAGAAAGAAGATTCATAGTGCAAAAGAAAACAGTATAACTCATCCTGTAGAAATGTTAGAATGGATCATAAACTGCTGGCAACTGGTAAAAGAAAAATGATCCAAATTCAATGAGCAGACAAGAGTTTAAGAAAATTGGTGTGAAATTTCCACAGACCAATGTACTGAAAACCCTTGGCAATTGCTTGTGCACCCCAGCTCTGAAAGGAAACATCTGTAACTCGGAACATGAAAGAGAAGTGAAGTTGCTGCCAACATATGGGCTTTGTCCAACACCAACAAAAATCAACAAGAAAGGGCATTTGTTTGTTTGCGTAAAGCTACACAAAGGGTTATCTGTGCTCTGCCCACTACAGGTATTGACACCCAGTTTCTAGCAGTATAAGTGTGCAGACATTCTGCTGTGCCATTGGAGGTCAAAGGGAAAAGAAGATAAACAGAAGCATCCAAGGGTCCACTGCTCATGAAAGGCCTACTGAAGCAAATGCATATACACCCTGCTAAATGATATGTTAGAGGTGACCATCATCCAAAAAGCTATTGAACCTTACTAGTATAAAGTATATGAGTAAACAGTGCAATCAGAATGGCCAGCTCTGTAGAAAAGTAGACTTCAATTGAGACTGGTGTTGAAGAAAATACCCAGATGTACAAAGTATTGAAGAGGATGAAAGAAAGACCTCTTCCAAAATGATCAACCACACCTTTGAGGAGGAGTTGAAGAGTAGGACTGACTGACTCTCATTTGGAAATAGGAAGAAGCCAGATGTTTATGTAAAAATGGAAGTGCAGTCCCCAGGATATGAATATGCTAAGCAATTGTGCAAATACTTGGCAAAAACAGATGGCATGGAAGCAAGATCAATGGACAATTTGGCAGCAGTAAAAACCTGCATGGAGTAGGAATGACACCTGTTAGGGTAGGAAAACAAGAACTGCCTCAAACACACTGACAAACCAGAGATTCCAAGGAAGAAGAAAAAAAAAGTCACTTATTGTTGGGAAAAATGGCAAACAGTGGTACCATAGCAATCTATTAGAGACAGGGGTGGAAAGGGTGAGGTCAGGAAAAAGGGTTCAGAGTCAAACCTTGAGAACATTGGATCTCTTGTATGAAAAGGTAGATTGGATAGAAGCCACCCACCAAGGTTACAATAATCATGTCAAACTGGAAATGTCAAAAAACAGGACCATAAAAAATACTAGTATGTATGGAAGTTGGTGTCGGGTTCACAAGAATATAGCATTGTGGCCCATAAAAGTTCTAAAAGAGAAATGAGATATGTGTGTAGAGCCATAGCTAAGACAACATGCAACCAAAAGTGGAAGAGCAGGGGATTTATCTCCAGCAACCACGAGGGTTCCTGCAAAACCCGCAAATAGAAACAGGAAAGCCAATGCTGGAAAACAGAAAAAAGTAGGATGAACAGGATATTTTTGGAGCCCATCCCCATAAATAGGTAAACTGAACCCACAACTGATGGTCCAGAATATGGAACCCTGCCTGAAAAATTGAAAGAGTGGACAAATTCAAAGCCCACAAGAGACAGGCATATGAATGTCATCACCAAACAGGATAGAAAAAGCATAGTGTAAACCTGAACAAAAGTGAATGGAAAACAACAGCATCAAGAGATAAAACACACACCTGAGAAGCTCCAAAAAACAAAGGCTGAACAGAATCCTTGGGAAGGTGTTGAAAGGCATGGCAAATTCTGGAGGAGGTGATCAAAATTAGACTGCATATGCCTGTAAAAGGTTTGAAAAATTCAGGAAGACTAAGGGCATGAACAAGAGACAACATGCATTCTATAAAAGCTAATATTGTCAGGGAATGGAGAATGGAGTTACCAAATAGTATTCCAAACACAATTAAATTAAACAGTAACTTTGGTGTAAAATTGACATTTTGCTTCACTTCCAAAACAACTTTGAATAATAATTTTAATTTTCTCTCAATCAGAAGAGGTGTCACTAATATCTCTTTATTTCTGAATGAAATTTTGGACAACTTACTAAACATTATTCACTTTCAGCTTAATTAAATTCATATAATCAAAATTTTGATGTGAAACAGTTTTAAAAACATTAAAATACTTCTTTTCATCCTGAAAAGTTTTTATCATTGACAAGAAAGTTTCAATTTATATACTCAACTAGTTTCAAGTAGATTGATATTTGTTAACACATTTATTTTGATACTTTACATTATTAATTATAATAGTTGCTGCTTTAGTTATAGGTATGGTAGCACTATACTCTTCGATAAGACAGTTTATAATACATATGACAATATATTTATGAATTTAGAATTTTAAACTACATTTTTATTTCAGGTCCATAATTAATACACTTTATCAATAATTAAAAACTGAAGTATACCTTCATCTACTCAGTAGTTGTTTTTTTTTAAGAATATTATCAATGTAATATATTTTATTGCAGCTAAGTGCTAGAATGTGTGTATGTAAAACATTTAGAATTTACATTCTAAAGCATCAGCCAAACAAGATATTAATATGTATTGTTAATGTAGCATAGAAAGAAAATACAATTTCTGTCATAGTATAATATGTGTGAGAGATAATTTACCACACATATTTTATATATGAGAGTGCTAAGATACATTTCTTTATTGATAACTTCTTAATGGAATAATAACAGAAGCACGAGATGAGTGAATCAGAAAATATGTTGCACCAATAATGGGGTAAAATAAACAAAGATATCAAGAATATTTAAAACCTGGAGGTGCTCTAAAATGAAACCTGGTGGTTTTCTCAGATTCAAAATATGTTCAAAAAAACTTTTTGCTCTCAGTGTGCTTTTAAATTGTTCAAGAAAATACTAAGATCCAAAATGAAACCTTTAAATTAAAAAAATAAAAACGTATTACAGGAATGTGTCTGAAAGAAATTTACACATCTCAGTTTTAGACTTTAGAAACATGAAATACTGATTAATGCTGGTAAGTAAAATGAAAATGTCACAAAATTCAAATGTATTGCTATAAATGTAGAACTTTAAACATTCATACAGGATAAAACTAACTTTTGACAATAGATTACATCAATCATAAAATGCTTAAAAGTTATCATAAGCTTAATCATTGGCTAAATTTGTAGATAAACTCATAAATAATCCAACAATGATTCTAAGAAATATTTGCAATTGGCCAATTGCTAGTATTGTATTCAAGAAATGAAAGAGTTATAGGAACATACTAAAGAATAATGTTAATACACACCACTTTTTTTGTAAAGCCAGTGATGTACTTGTCATAATGATACCATTCCACAATTAAAAGTATGTATCCTTAAAACCTGAATATTTTAGAGATCACATTAAGATCAAAAGTGGTAATCATTTTGCTACATATCTCTCCTACAGAAAGTGTAAAGTTGTTTGAGAAATTTTATGCAATTAATTTATTTTAAAATTACTAAACTTATTACTGACTCAGAACTCACGGATTGTCTAATACTTCCAGAACTAAAGTTTAGGAGACCCTTAGCTGATTTTAAGTCCTCACACCTACCAAAGACAATTATATAGTTTATTTATAAAATCTTAATCAACAATGGTGAAACAGCTCAAACAGAGCTCCAGTATGAATGCTTTAATATTTTTAAACATCTCTAATATTCCTACTTTTGTAAAATCTAAGATATATTTACACACACACAAACTTTTTTTGAAAGTCTTAAGGTAATGTATCTGCTTTTTCACATTGTATGAAACCATTTTCATTACCCTTGCATTAACTTTAATTCCGTATCTTCATTTTGCTCTAAGTCAACTGTTCAAAAATTGTTTGAACTTAGAGAAACAAATACAAACACATTAATATTGCAAAGATGAAACTAATTATTAAATTAATTTCCAACTAACAGAATCTTCACTTAAATATCAAGTGCAAGAGTTGTTATTTACCCTTTAATAATAACTATATAGAAGAACATATATATGAAGTATATTAATTTTCACATATTAAAATATCATAAACATGTACTAATCCTTCTCCTTAGGTAAAACTTGAACACTGCAATAGCTGTCTCATGGTAACTTGCACCAGTTTGTCTATGTCCATTACATGAAGCAGGGCAAACTCATCTCAAGGAGTGACAGAGACACTTTTCAAAGTTGATATGACTTTATCATTTCTCTTCCAAATACACATTTTTTTCCTGAACATGCTGTATCACAGAAATTTTCATCTACCTACTGAATATCAGTTTACCTGAATACCATAGTGCATATCGTACCATACAAAAGTTTTAGGACAAAGTCAAAAATTAGATTTCAAGCCACTCATAATAACAATGGAAGGTAAACTGCAGGTGAAACATCAAAACTATTAATCTTCATATTTAATACAACAGAAACTCAGTGGAAGTGCTTCAGTTCAGCAAACAATATTTTTGTGTCCCCCTTTTGCTTTAAATAACGGCAAACAGTCTTTCAGGTATTGTTCAATGCACTTAATCAAAGTGTCTTCAGGATTTTACTCCAATGTCTCTAATACACTCCCATAAAGTTTCTTCAGAAGTAACTTTTGATTTGCTAAGTTTTTGATATATTAAATCCCAGATCTGAGGTAATACTGGGGTTCTGTAGGGGCTACTGGATCATTTGAATGGTTCCAGCAACTCTTTTCTTAGCTAAATAATTTCTGCATAGTTTGGATGGGTGTTTGGTAGTAGAATCCTTTAACAATAATATACAAACCACGGGGTGTACCATGATGGATAAGTATCTGGCAGTTCATGTGCTGGTCCATTATTCAATCTATTTTACAAATATTTTCTGTTGTCTCAGCAGAAAAACACCTCCAAACCATTACACTGCCTTCCCCATGCTTCACTGTAGATGCTATACATTGAGTTAAGTATCTTCCACCTTTTTTACACTGGACATACAACCAATGATTTGAACCAAATATTTCAAACTTTAACTCATCTGTCCATAACACCCTTTTCCAATCATCAACAGACCAGTTTTGTACTTTTTTAGTCAACTTCAATCTCTTTATGATACTTAAAGATCAAAGCAAGGGTTTTTTAAAACTCCTATACAACCAAATATACCATTCCGGATGAATATTCTCGTTTTCCTGTACAATATATTTTATTATCTTTAGTGCTTAGAGGTACTGATTATATTTTGTTAAATGGTTTGAAAATAGGAATATTTTTTTATTATTTTTTTTTATAAATACATTGGTGATTTGGCTAGTTATACCTCATATATGTGGTAATATTACTGTACTATATCACTAAACAATCCTATTGCAGTTAGAATAAAACTAATTAGAAACGTCAATTGCCAAGACACGTCCCAAGTACTTAGCTTTTGGGTATCAGGTAGAAGTTATTTAGTAAAATGTAAATGAAAATAATTTGGTTTATTAAATACACAGAAATATTATAACACTCCCAAAGAAAGTTTTTTCTACATCACTTTGAATATTCTCTCTAAATCAGTTAGTCCTTATTGCTTTTATATATCTTCTTACATTTCCCTAACCATCTAACATTTTATGTGTTCTTTCTACTTATTGTTTTTGCATTTCTTGCATCATTTAAAGTTCTCTCCAAATGTCATTATTCATTTTTATGAGAGCTAACTTTTTTGCAAGCTTATTTTCTCTGTCTACGCATGGATTTCTGTGGTTTGTAAAGCAGACTATTAGTTTATATCCAGTTATTTTACATGTTTTCTCTATCTTTTTGTATGTTTCAGAACAGCATTTATATAAGCTTTTTGGTACACTGACAACTGTTATGGTAAGTAAACAACTGTTACAAACACATGAAAAATTATTATAAGTATACTTGTGATAAGAAATTACCACTAGATTTTCTATTCAGTGCATTTCAAACTTCAGAAATGTTTGAGTTCAGTAGTAAGTTAATATTTTTGTGTGTCTTTTGCTTTAATAACTACAGACAGTCTTTAATTAAATATGTTGCAACACTGCCTGAAATTTTCTTTGGAAGTAACTTTTGATTTGCCAAGTTTTTGATATATCAAATCCCAGATTTGCTCAACTGGGTTGAGATTGGGTGTTTGTGTGGGTCATTGCATCATTTAAATGAATCCAGCAGTTTCATTCTTAGCTAAATAATTTCTACACAAGTTGGATGAGTGTTTGAGGTTGTTGTCTTCTTTGTAGTAGAATACTTTACCAATAATATGCAAACCACTGGGTATATCACGATGGTTTAGTGTCCGATTGATCACGTGTTCATCTATTATTCCATCTATTTTACAAATCTCTCCTGTCACCTCAACAGAAAAATACCCACAAACCATCACACTGGCTTTCCCATCTTTCATCATAGGTGCTACACACCGAGTTAATATTTCAAACTTGAATTCATCCCCCCCCCCAACAACCTTTTCTAATAATAAACAGTCCTGTTTTTACACCTTTAGCAAATTTCAATCTCTTTACAATATTTGAAGATTGAAGTAAAGGTTTTTCTATGTTTTTTGTAACCATGGCATGATAACAAAACAATGTGTAGTGTTAAACACTGTTTTTATCAAAATTTATTTGTGGAGTTCTGTTAAATTGATTTGTTCTAGCATATACCAGTACCATATGCTCACTTCTTTCTATAGAATTAAGACAGTTATTTCAGTCCCTAAATTTGATCAATGTGCTCATTAAAGCAGAACCCTTACAACATGACCTTGGTACAAGTATATGGGAATTCTTACCCTGGCTTATTCAATTGTCAAAAGAGATCGGAGAAACATTACCATAGTGTTGAAATTTACATTCTATAGCATAGAAGAATTAGCCTCATAAAATGGAAAAAAAATGACAAAACATTCTTTTGTGCTAACACTTTTGCATAGTACTGTATATTTAGTTTGACAAATATATTTTGTTGTATTCACACTTAATTTGATTGTATATACATATATATAAACGTTTTTTTAAATACACTGGCAACCTGACTAGTTATACCTTGTATACGTGGTAATATTATTGTTCTATATTGTTCATAGCTTTCCTATTTCACTATAAATAAAAGTAAATAAAAACACCACTTAATAAAGTTCATCAAGCACTTAGCTTCTGTGTGTCAGGTACGAGATATTAATAAAGTATAACTTATAAGAATAAAAACATAAATTACTCTTAGGTTTTTTTCTACATCATTTTGAGTAAGAGTGTTTATTACTTGTGTGTCTTTTTTTTTTTTTTAATAGATAATTTTCACTTTTATTATACCTACATTTTAAGTTTACATCTGTTTATCTTCTTTTCACAACTTTTGAAAAGGGTAGATGTTTCCTATTCATCATTTTTAAGTACATATTAAGTGTTATATATTATAATTTATCTCGGATGAGCCTCCAATTTATTATGGTGCAAATTATGATTTACCTTGGTCGAGCTTCAAATTTATTAGGTTACAAATTACAACTTGAAACAGCCTGACACCAAATTAAATTTTAATTTAGAAGTTAAATGTATATCAATATGTATCAAAAATTTACAAAGTTAAAAACAATACTGAGTCTTCTATCTGGTCTAAAACTGAATATTTTGTCGATAGTTCACTACAAGTGAGTTAGTTTTGAGTAGATATCAGTGCAGTTCACTTAACAGGTAGTTAGTTAAGTTAGCTCTCTATTTGTGGCTTGCCTTATACTACAGGGTGTTTGGAAAGTCACTGTGCAGTTTTGTAATCATATTTTATTCAGTCTATTTCAAGCTAGCAACTGATAGTGGTGTTTAGAAACAAAATAAGAAGGATCCAGGCCTGTATTGATGCCAACAGGAGGCACTTTCAACATTCTTTATAATTGTCATTCATATTTACCTCCTGTATTCTATATTGAAACATGTCTGTTAATAAATATATAAGTGCACAGTGACTTTCCAAACACCCTGCATTTACAAGCAGATTTTTACTGAAAAGATATATAATGTCCTTATAGAAATTCTAACATCTGAAGTTAAATGTTCATAATCTATAAGTGTTCCTAGTCAAATATGTGTAATTTCCCAATTGATAAGCAATTATCACAGTTACATCTTTATGAGGTTTATTGTATATTAACTGTAGCTGATTTATAAATTTTAGGTAAAGTTTACTGAAGTTCACTTAGCCACACTAATGGCAATAAGTGGCATTTTACATACAGACATGGTACATTGTTGATCCCTACTACTCGAGACTCTTCTACAGATTTAGGGAACAGGTGGGAATTTCACAGAAGCCATTTAACAGTGCAAGATACACAGATTTCTAGATATGTATTACCAAAAGATACAGCAGTATTAAAATAAACATTAGTGAATCCATTACATAAAGTACACTCTCTTTGTAAATTTTGCATATTTTAAATATCCTTTGATTCCCAGTGTTAGAAAAACAAAGGACTGTAGTTAATTCTTATTGTTCATTCATATCCACTGTAATGGGGTGATTATAGATCAAAATATTATAAATTTTAAAAAATTCCTAAGTACAATGGTCTAGCCACAAGATCCAGTTTGATTATAATATTCATCTACAATCAAGCTACCTATTCACCAATTTTATTTGTTTTCAAGCCAAAGTTTGTGAATTGAGTCATCAAGTGTCACTAATCACCTTGTTTTATGGTAATTATGGAAAATTGAGTTGTGGAAATAATGTTTTTTTAACAGATTTATTCCTGTTATTGAATCAGGTGAAATAAATGTTTTTAGCCCTTCTAAGCAATTGCTTCTACTGATCACGAATTCATCTTTCTTCAAGTAATTGAGTATGAACTGTAAAGTTCAATTACAAATACAGCTTATTTTAATTCCTGTCTCTTGAAATAAAGTTTTCTTTTAAT
Organism: Tachypleus tridentatus; assembly: GCF_004210375.1. Classification (NCBI taxonomy): domain Eukaryota; kingdom Metazoa; phylum Arthropoda; class Merostomata; order Xiphosura; family Limulidae; genus Tachypleus; species Tachypleus tridentatus. The sequence continues at coordinate 9,688,108 of NC_134829.1, read as the reverse complement.
TATTCTTTCATTTAAATACAGTTTATCATTTTAATTCTAATTCAATCACAATAAAATTAGTAAGTTTTGATTGATTGATTTAGTGTTTTATGGCACAAAGCAGCGAGGCTATCTGTGCCAAACATCTGGTAAAAATGTAAAAATAAAGTAAAGTAGTAAAAGACATAAAAGGAAATGAAGGTGAAACGAAAACGTATAAAACCAATGTTGACACCTAGTCTACAATGTTAAGAGAGAAAGCACAGTATAAGAAGTTGTAAGGTATTTACTCCAGCAAAATGGTAATGATCATAACCCACCAGGAAGACTAACAGATAAGTTTAAGGAACCATCGTCAGTCACCTAAAGTTGGCCTTTCCAGTCCTGGTTCCAGGTTGTGTGTCATAGCAGCCAGTATCAAAATGTAAAATAATAGAAGTTTTAAAAGACACAGAGCAAAATCGTAATAATGAGTTGCCAAATGTCCAGAAAAAAGATAAAAGTCAAGTAAATGGAGTAAAATTTGTAAAAGTAAACAAAGGTAAAAACAAAACAGCAATTAAAACAGAAAATGGCGTAAAAACCAATTGCGACATCCAGTCTACAAAGTTGTAAAGTATTTACTCTAGCAAAATGGTAATGATCATAACCCGCCAGGAAGACTAACAGGTAAGTATAAAAACCACCGTCAACCACCTGAAGTTGGTCTTTACAGTCCTGGTTCCGGTTATGAGTCAATATGGCCAGTACTAAAAGGTAAAGTAGTAAAAGTGTGAAATGATATGCAGCAAAGTACAATAACAACTCACCAGGACGACTAACGAGTAGTTCAAACATTAGCGTTAGTCACCTGAAGTTGGCCTTTCCAGTCCTGGTGTCGAGTTATTTAATGTTCGGGCCATTGTCCAATGCCAAATTGAATGAGAGAGATTAAAACTGTAAAAAAGGAACCACAATTAAAAAGGTGTAATGAATAAATATGCAACACTTAAATGAGATTAAAAAGATTAATGGCCATTAAAAAAATTAAAAACGTTATCAAGGTGGACAGAGTCACCATCACCAATAACACTGTCCAATGTTACAGATTGACCCTGGGAAAAAATATGTTTAAAATATTGCCGTCGTTGAGAATTGTATCGATGGCAAGAAAGTAAAACATGGCTGATAGTGATTTGAGTGTTACACAAACTACACATTGGTGCATCAGTTCCAGATAAAACAAAATGATGAGTTAAAAAACTGTGACCAATACGTAGCCTAGTGAGAACAACTTCCTCCTTCCGAACTTTACGGAAGCTAGATGGCCAAAGTCCAATATAGGGTTTGATTTGAAAAGTTTGTTGTCACTGTTGCTCACCCAAGTGGACTGCCAGCTGGCACGGAGCCGAGCCTTGAAGACAAGACCATAGTCCATGTACGGAATAGGCAAAGGGGTGATGGTGCTAGAGCAGACAGATTTAGCTGCCATGTCTGCAAGCTCATTCCTGCAAATACCAACATGGCCTGGTATCCAGAAAAACTGGATTGAAGTAGCTGTTAATGAGAAATGGGCCAGTCGGTTTTGAATATCAGTGAGAACAGGATGTGAGCCAACGTGTAGCGATTCCAAGGCAAGTATAGAACTAAGCGAATCAGTATAAATAGTGCAGTTGGAGTACTGCTCAGCTGCAATATGATCCAGGGCAAGAGATATGGCATACAGTTCAGCAGTGAATACAGAAGCTGTAGAGGTGATTCTGCACGCAACTACTGAACCACAGCAAACCATAGCAGAGCCCACTGAATTACCTGATTTGGAACCATCTGTATAAATGGGAACTGAATGAGTGTTTGAAAGATACTCATTGAATAAAAGACGGTACTTCCAATCTGGAGTATCTGCCTTTTTAGGTGACTGAAAGAAAAGTCACATTTGGGGGCTGTAATAAGCCATGGTGGGATGGGCTGACCTGTGGAATCTGCAATGTTATCCAAGGACAGACCCAATTCATCCAATTGCGCCTGGATGCGAAGGCCAAACGGAGCAATGACAGATTTTCTGTTCTGAAAAAGTACTGCCCACCGAGGAAGGAAAACACATTCCCAGGTGGGATGTTTTGGTAACGAATGAAGTTTCGAAGTATATTGTAAAGATAGTTGCAAACGGCGAAGGTGTAGACAAGGTTCATGAGATTCAATGTATATACTTTGAACTGAGAGGTAAGGAAAGCCCCAGTGCAGAGTCTAAGTCCTTGGTGATGAATGGGGTCCAGCATCCTTAAGGCTGAGGAATGGCAGAGCCATAGACCATTGATCCATAGTCGAGTTTCGATCGAATAAGAGCACGATATTCCTTTAACATTGAACAGCAATCTGCCCCCAACTGGAAGAAGAGAGAACACGAATGCTCTTGTGCATTTGATCCAAGCTGCTTTAAGTGTGGTATAAAGGTCAGTTTACGATCAAAGATAAGTCCCAAGAACTTGGTTTCGAGACCACTGGCAGCAAAACTTCATCGATATGAAGTTCAGGATCAGGGTGAATACCCAGACGACGGCAAAAGTGCATGCATACGGTTTTAGAGAGAGAGAGAAATTAAAGCCGTTCGCCAGAGTCCACTTCCGCACAAGATTGAGGGCAGTTTGTAGTTGCCGCTCAATATATCTCATGTTTGACGACTGACATGAGATGTGAAAGTCGTGACATACAGCCCATTTGCAACAGTGAGAGGGAGTTGTTCAGTGATGGCATTTATCTTTATACTGAAAAGTGTGACACTCAAAACACAGCCTTGAGGGACTCCAAGTTCCTGTACAAAAGTACGGGAAAGTGTCAAACCCACACGAACTTGGAATCTCCTCTCCAATAAAAAATTTTTAATAAACGTGGGTAGATGGCCACGTAACCCATATGTATGGAGGTCTCGCAAAACACCATACCTCCATGTTGTGTCATAAGCCTTCTCTATGTCAAAGAATATTGATACAAGATGTTGGTGGTTGAGAAAGGCTTCTCTGATAGATGTTTCAAAACGAATTAGGTGGTCTGTGGTGGAGTGCTGTCAACGGAACCCACACTGGGTGGGCGAGAGGAGGTTGTTTGATTCAAGGAACCAAACAAGACGAGCATTAACCATCCTTTCTAAGGTCTTACAGAGACAGCTCGTCAAAGCAATTGGACGGTAGTTTGAAGGAATCTTGGGATCTTTCCCTGGCTTAGAGAAAGGTAAAATAATAGCCTGGCACCAGGCATCAGGAAAAACATTCTCCTGCCAGATCCGGTTGAAGACAATCAGAAGGACATCAAGAGAAGCAGGAGATAGATGGTGCAGCATGTCATAATGAATATCATCAGGTCCAACAGACGTACTGGCAGACCGATGAAGGGCCATTTTCAGTTCCACCAGGGTAAAGGGACAATTATAGTCAAAGAAACAGTCAGTTCGAAAGGAAAGAGGTGATCGCTCTGCCCGAGTCTTGATGGCCAGGAAGGTGGAGGAACAAGCAGAAGTGCTAGATACCCGCAAAAGCTTTCACCTAGAGTGTTAGCGATGTTCGAACATCAGTCACCTCCTGACCATCAGAGAGTAAGATCAAGAGGGGGGACAGAATTGTAGCCCATTAACCTTTTGAATCCTGTCCCATATGATCTGGAACTGGTGGTAGAAGATATGCTAGTTCTGAACTTAATCCAAGATTCCTTCTGGCTTTGAAGTCTTACCCACCTAGCATGTGCACGGCCTGTTGGAAAGCAACACGGTTTGAAAGTGTGGGATATCTACAAAAGTATCCCAGGCCTGTTTTTGAGCCTTCCACGCTAAGTGGAAAGCAGGATTCCACCACGGACGAGGATATCGTGGAAAACGTGTCGAGGTTTTAGGAATACACTGAGCAGCTGCTTGTATAATACAGTCAGTTACGCTGCTACACAGTCGTCTATTGATGGCTGATTTCACGATGGCAGGACCAAGTTCTGCAAGAGCAGTGAAAGTGGACCAGTCTGGCTGATTTAGCTTCCACCGAACGCACGTAGGGTGGCATCGATCACGCCAGTCTCTCAAAAGGATCAGAAAATGATCACTGCCTAGTGGATTACTGTCAACCCTCCATGAAAAATGGGAGAATAATGAAGGGGAGCAAACCGAGAGATCAACATGTAAAGGACTGACTAGGTGCATGAAAGTAAGTGGAAGAACCAGTATTGAAAAGAGAAAGATTGTGATCAGAGAGCATCCGCTCTACAGATCGACCCTCCCATCAATAACAGCACTTCCCCAGAGGGGATGATGTCCATTAAAATCCCCCAGGAGAGCATCAAGGTCTGATTGATCATATGTCTCTCCAGGGAACAGGTACAGAGAACAAACAGTGATGGTATGACCCAAGGAAACACGGATGGCTACAGCCTCCAAGGGTGTGTTGAGTGACAAAGACAGGGTGGGCACGTGTTGATCAACCAACAGTGCCACCCATCCATGTACTCGACCATCACACAACCTGTCATTTCTGTACAGAGAAAACTGCCGAATGGAGACAGTATCAGCAGTTTTGAGAAATGTTTCTTGTAAAGAAAGACAAACAGGATGGTAGGAAGCAATCAGCGTTTTGATATCATCCAGATTAGAACGTAAACCTCGACAGTTCCATTGTATCAAGGTGGCCATTTTTAAGAACCGGTAGGATATAGTGGCTGGAGAACCCTTCGGTTTACGACCACGTCTTGTTTCTTTACTGTCTTTAGTCGGAGGAGGTATATCAACCTCCATGGATCCTGCTCTGGGTCGGGTGGGCAGGTTTTTGTTATGGAATCCAGTGACTAAGGACGCTGAACGAATAATTGTTTTGTCTCTTGTGGTGGGAGAAAAGATGTATCAGAAGAAATGCCTGTATTTGAAACTGAAGGACGAACAAATTTAAACA